>NC_029791.2:122561543-122562913 GCF_000816755.2 Arachis ipaensis | reverse complement strand
TTAATTATAGAGAAGCAAATCAAATAAAAATCTTATTAACCATACCACTTTATTATTTTACTACTAAGCTTGTCATGTTAGAATTTAACCAAACAAACTAGTAGTAAATAGAAATCAAATATAGAATTTGTAAAATTTTAAGACTAAAACCAAAAAGTTATTTTGTAGGAATCAACAAAAAAAAAATATTTTACAAACGCCAAATTTTATGTAGGCTCAATATGAATAATAGGAGTAGAATTTTGTAAAATGTAAGAAAATATTCAAGTAATAAGAGGAAGAGACTCAAATTTCTATTTTTTATAGAAAAAAAATTCGAGTAGAAGAGAGTTTTTTTTATTATTCATAATATCTTTTAATTTGACCAGTTAAAGATTAATTTAGAGTAAAATATCGTTTTTGTTCTCAACGTTTGGGGTAAGTTTTATTTGTGTCTGTAACGTTTAAATCGTCCTATTTATATCCTTAACGTTTATAAAAGTGATTCAATGTTATCATACTATCAATTATACTAACAAATCAGATTATATTTTTTAATTATTTTCACTTGGATGTATTCATTCTCAATTAGGTCTCACTTGGATGTGTTCGATTTTAATATTATACCCACTATTTGTGTTTAGATTCAATTATGTCCCTAGAAAAGTGAATTATGTAAATGTTGTAGGAATTAGTTTCAACATTTGATGAGTTATTTTTCGGAGTAGATCATCGATTCTATCCCAGACATTTGTATTCTAAATTCAAAAAGATATTTTTAAAACTCAAACTAAAGCGCTCATAATGTGTAATTGGTAGCAGGATAATATTGAATCACTTTTACAAACGTTAGGAATACAAATAGGACGATTTAAATGTTAGAAACACAAATAGAATTTACTCTAAACATTGAGGATAAAAACGATATTTTATTCGATTAATTTATTATAAATCTAAATTCTATTTAAGATGAAATTTGAATTTTCTTATACTTATTTAAGTAGACGAATAAGCTGACTACTCGACCACCTTAAGTTCGTTGTTAAGGAGAGAGTTGGTAGGAAGATGCATGCATGTCTATTGTCTAATGGGAACGCTATTGGATTTTATCTGTTAGAATCTAATACTCTGTCAAAGTATGATCACACCGCCATTAATATTGAATATTTGAGTATGGTTTCAGGTTTCAAATTTCATTTGCATATTGCTTTTCCACTTGTTTATTTTTGTTGAAAGAACATCTTCCAATTTTAGCAGCTCAATCCGACAAAAACGCACGTCATAGGTGGCATTACTCTGTCTTCTACTCACTACTCTTCTTGGTCCACATTTTCTTTTCATTTTAAATTAATAATAATAATAATCATAAAAAATAATTAAAAAAAAGGCCA
>NC_029791.2:122554711-122561464 GCF_000816755.2 Arachis ipaensis | reverse complement strand
AGCTGCTACGTGCCGAAAAGAAAAACTGATGGTGATTTATTAAAATTAATTATATATTACTATCTGTCAATTAAAATATTTAATCATTTGAAGAAACATCTTTGTAATAAATTAATCATGCACGGACACTTGAAGAAGTCCAAAGTTCAAATAATCTTTTTATGTCTTTTTCTTTCACGGATACTAAAAATGTAATTAAAGTGAATAATGTTAATATTTTTAAAAGATACACACACAAATAAAATAAAATTGATGAGGTCATATCTTTTAGAGAGTAAATTATTAATTAATTCTAATAAAAATTAAAGTTTACTAATATAAAATTTAAGTTTTTTTTTTTTTATCAAAGATAGAAAGACTCGAACCTGCAACCTCTTAGATGAGTATGGAGAGATTATGTCATTTGAGCTATAATTTATTGGCCGGAAAAGTTTCCTTTTTAGCCTGTGTTGTTGAACTTTGTTATATATATATCAATTAAAAATTAAATATTAGCTTAATATATATGAAATGAAATTAATTTTATGCATTGTCGGTATAAAATTATTTTATATGTACATTTAATTATGTAACGTCGAATCAACAAAAATAATTTAATCTCTAAATAATCATTTAAAAAATTAATTAAATAATTATATAAAATATTTTATATTCTCAATTCATCAAAACTAAATTCATATGATGAAACTTTGATTTATATTATTATTCACCAAAACTTTTCTAAAAACGATATATAATATATATATCCATCCAAAAGAAAAAGAAAACTTTGATTCATAAGGAATAAAACTGAAAAACCTCACCAAAGAATTCCACTTTTTCCAACTCAGGAAGATCCACAAGCTAAGATTCTTGGACAATCTACGAAGCACATGACACTGGAATTCTAATTCTATCGAATCCAATACCAATTCACATGCACTACATATAGAAGACGTGCATGGCTTCCACGCGTATATAATAATAACATATATATATAAATAGAAAATTATTTTTTAATATATGTATGTATGCATTACACTCTTTTTGTTTTTGTGTTACGGAAGTAAAAAGAGCCGTATACTCTAACATTATAATTTTTTATGTTTTTTAAAATTGTGAAAAGTATATAAATTAGAGGACTGATTTTTGTACTTCAAATTTTTTATTTTTTTTAACACAAATCGGACGGTCTAATTTCTGTACCTTTTACAAATCAGATGGTCTGATTTTTGTATCTTTACAAATCGGACGATCTGATTTCTGTACCTCTAACAAATCGAACGGTCTGATTTCTACTTCTCTAATTAAACGATTCCACATTTAAAAATAACACCCCAACAGTTCACATTTCAAAAAAACACTATTATTACTCCAATATCAAAAACAAAAACTTCTATTCATTACCCAACAGCCAAAACTTGTCTTATTTAGCATTAATTAATTATCGCAATAATTAATAAATGCTAAATAAGACAAATTATGGCTGTTTTTGGCTGATTTTCTTTGGTTACCAAACATTTCCGTCAATATATATATATATATAGATTAAATGTCAACTCAAAGTAACGTGATTATAGCTACGTTGAAATACTACTACTATGTCTATTGTTGTGTGAATTATTTGGATATAAATATGAGACCTAACTGCCTTGAACACTTCAATTTGTGAGAAAAGGAAGCTTCCTTTTGACTTTGGATTGATGAGTGATTAGAATAATTTATCAATTTCGAATCAAATTGAGACAAGTCTATGCTTAGAAGCAATGCAATTACAAAGAAAGGCTATAAAACTTTAGTTGGCCAGTGATTGCACCTACAATTAGCCATGTGTGTTAAAAATAAAATTGGTGAGATGTTAAAATTGATCGAGATGTTTTTGGGGTCCATCTACATGCCCCCCACAACCTTTTCGTGATTATTAGGTGTGTCATTCATCATTATTCTTTTTTTATTAATTAATTAATTAAACTCTTTGAAATTCCCTTATCACACTCATCACGTACCACCCCATTTCCAATTCTCTTCTATCTTCTTTCCCTTCATTCTTCCATGACTAAAGTGATTATTATTGTAGTCAATTAAATTGTTACGATAAAAGCATGCATAGAGTACTTAAATTTCGAGTTATCTTTCAAATTCGCTTTATTTTCAATATCAATTTCCTTCTATAGTTTTGATCATAGTTTAAACGTTAACACGTGTGATATTCGTATAAAAATATAATAATGGTTAGTAATTAAATTATATTTTAATTAATAAAATAAGGAGAACGCGTGTTATTGGTTGTTAAAAAAATACTACTGATAAAATTGTATCTAAAATATAGTAATTAACATAATTGAAAGTAAAAGTAAAATTATTCAATATAATCCTATTATTCACCACACTTTTTCATTCTTTTTTTTTTTTTAATCTTAAAACCCCTAATATTCTTATATTTAATCCCAATATTTTGTACCAAATACTTTAGTCCATAAATTTTATTTCTTAAGTTCTATTTATCAATTATCATGCTTAAATCATTGATATTAACTTTTGTTATGTGCTTGTTCTTATTTGGGTTTAGAGAGATAGCCAAAGCAGTATTCTTTCGAGTTTCACTTCAAAAAAGATGAAATATCTTTTTAAATTGTACCATAACTCATGACCCATCAAGAAGTCTTAGATACTTGCTCTATTGAAGAACTTCTTAGGTCACCTAGGACAACACACATAGTAAAATATCTTTGTTATTTGTCATATTTTACTTTTTTTTTTCCGATAATTTAAACGGCTCCCAATTCCGGATATTTTTTTTTTTACCAAAAATAGGATACTCGAACCTGCAACCTCTTAATTGAGTATGGAGAGACTATGCCATTTGAACTATAACTTATTGGCTCCCAATTCCGGATATTACAACATCAAAAACACGCGCATGCATACTCGTACATACAATATTTTTATGGGTTCTTATCCATTACTTGGTTTCAACCAACTTTCAACCTTGGACATTAATTACTTTAAGGTTTAAGGTAAAAGTATATTTTTTGTCTCTAAAGTTTGGTAAAAGTTTTAAAAATACCTCTAAATTTTGATTTGCATCAAATATACTCTCGATGGCTAAATTTTCATAAACTTTAAGACCAATCTAACAATAATGCATGAAAATTATGTTTGATTTGCTTGTGTTGAAGGTTGTTCTTATGAAATTGTTGTTGAATTGGTCTTAAATTTTTTAAAAAATTAGTCGTCAGTGGTACATTTGATGCAAATCGAAAACTTTTGGGACAATTGAAACAAAATAAAACTTAGAGGTATTTTTGAAATTTTTGTCAAATTCCAGGGACAAAAAGTATATTTTATCTTACTTTAAAAAATACTACTTGTACAACAAAATTCAGCCTTTAGTCAACCTTTAATATTATTTAATTATTTTTTAATTAAAACATATTTCTATTTTTAGGATACACATTTATAATTAAGATTAATTTAAATTTTAAAAATTAAAATTTTTTTAACTTCCTACCCACTTCATAATTAGTTATTATTTCCTTCTTTTACAATTTTTGTGTCAGATGTGTATTCAATTTTAAAAAGACATTAAATCTATTTAAATTTGTTTGTTTTATTTTTTTTAAATTATTGAAATAAAAAGCTGAATATTGTACAATTTTTAAAGAATACCTAGTTGAATTGAATTATTTTCGAGGCAAATAAATTGTCACTACACCAAGGCCTCGACCACTTTTACTTTGTTTTTTTATTTTGTTGTTTATGGTATCTCTCAACTCAATAAGTCCAGGATTAATCCATCGTAGATATGAGTTCTATTTAAGGATCTGCCACTAGCTAATAGGTTGGTACATACATAAGGCTGAGTTCAAACTCCAAACACTTACTTAAGTCCAAACAATTGTTTAAACAAACAAGTAAACTGACCACTCAACTAACCTAAATTGATTAATTTTACTTGTTTTATAGCAACAAAGTATCACACACCCATGGTTTGAATATGTTGCAACCATTAGGCCATAATTCGACTTCTTTTATTGTCAATTATTCGGTCTTTTTTATTCAAACAGTGAATGCTAATCTCTACACATTTTATTTACATTTCTATATACAAATCGTATAAAAAATATTACACGACCATAAAAACGGAAACGAGTTAATGTTTAGATTGGAGATTTTTGCTAAGCATTTAATTTTGATACACAAATTGTGTAAAGAGTTGTATATGGCCATCAAATAATATTAATGCGTTTACTGAACTTGAAAAAAGTTTAATTTTTTGTTGATACCATATAATTGATTATTTACATAAAATTATTTTATAAAAATGGTATATGAACTTTTTAAAATCTTTAATTCTAAATGTTTTATTTTTAAGAGATTTTAAATTGACAGTTTTGTGTGATTTAAATTCAAATGATTTTTTTGATAAATTATTTTTGAAAGATATTCTTAATAAATTATCATATTATTATTTATTCTTTATATTAATTTTTTAGTAAAGCAAATTAGTAGCACATGAATTAAGCTTTCAAAACCCTTCTTTCTTGCATGCTCATTTAAAATTGATTATATTAAGTGTATACTAAAATTAGCTATTAAAATCGGTCATTAGTATAAAATACATATTAAAAATAAATTAAACTGCACATGTATTATACATTAGTAGTTAATTTTAGTAACTAATTTTGGTGTACGAATAATACTTTTTATTTAAAATTTGTGAACAATAAAGAGTTTAAAAAATCTTAATCTTTTTTTTTATTTTATTGTCCATTGTATCTCTCATATATGAACTCTATTTAAGGATCTGCCACTAGCCAATGGGTTGGTACATGCACAAGGTTGAGTTCAAACTCCAAACACTTGCTTAAACAAATGAGTAAGCTTACTACTCAACCAATATAAATTGATTCAATTTTACTTGTTTTATAGCAACAAAGCATTAATATAATTTTGAAAGAATAAGAAAAAAAAGGATGAAGAATTTTCATTGTATATTGTTGTTTTATGGGAGAACAATGCTACCTATTTATACTAATTACTAAACTGATTTTGAATTTTAAAATGAGTTAAAACAACCAGAATCTCTAGATGATTCTGTTAGAGAAATATAAGCATAACTAACTTAGAAAAAGATAAGTATAACAAATTTTGTTTCTAAAAGAAAAAAATAAGATAACAAATAAAAATAAAATAAGAATTTAATAAGCCCCGCAAGCTAGTGGATGGAAGATGTCAATAATTCACAACTTGGATAAGTTCCGATGAAATGGTTGAAGAAGACGCGTGCGGCAAGGTAATGCAGAAAAATAAAAGGAGATGCTGTGCTTGAGAGAGAAATTAAGAGCAAGCAGCGATCTGAGCACGTAGAGCGCGATAAGAGTGATCTTCAGAGGGCGATAAGAGTGATCTTCAGATAGCGCGTGGAGCATGATAAGAGAGGTCGTGCGGCACGGTGATGCAGAAACATATAAGGAGATGTTGTGCTTGAGGAAGAAAGAGTAAGCAGCGATTTTCAGAAAGCGCGTAGAGCGCGATAAGAGTGATCTTCAGAAGGCGCGTAGAGCGCGGTAAGAGTGCAGACGGAACTGCCAGAAAAAGAAGCAACGAAACTACCAGAAGAAAAAAGAAGTGCAGACGGAACTGTCATAAAAAGGAGGCGTAGACGGAACTTTGGGAAGGAGGCCTAGACGAAACTGCCGGAAGAAGGCCCAAACGAAACTGCCGGAAGAGGCACAGACGGAACTGCCAGAAGGAGGCGCAGACAGAACTGCTAGAAGGAGGTGCAGACAAAAGAGAAGGCGCGTAGAGCGCAATAAAGAAAAGGAAAGGGGGTGCATAGAGCGCGATAATTTGGGTCCATTAGAATCGGAATGATAAGACGAAAATGATGTATTATTTGGTGAGTTGAGAAAGTATCAAATCAATCGCAACTAGCAAGAACGAAATTATTGCTATCAGTAAAGAAGAAGCATGGTGATTTCTCACCAAAAAAATGATAGATTATGTATCCTCTTGAATGAGGATATTATGGCTCTGATACTATAATAAAATTGTGAAAAAATAAGAAAAGAAATGATGAAAAATTTTTATTGTATGTTATTGTTGTTTTATGGGAGAACAATGCTACCTATTTATACTAATTACTAAACTGCTTTTGAATTTTAAAATAAGCTAAAACAACCATAATTTCTAGATTCTGTTAGGGAAATATAAGCACAACTAACTTAGAAAAAGATAAGCATAACAAATTTTGTTTCTAAAAAAAAAATAACAAATAAAAATAATATAAAAATTTAATAAATTTCACCCACCCATGGTTTGAATATGTTGCGGCTATTGGGCCACAACTCGGCTTCTTTTATTGCCAATTATTCTGCCTTTTTTACTCAAATAATGAATGCTAACCTCCACACATTTTACTTGCATTTCTATACACAAATCACGTAAAGAGTATTACCCGGCCATAAATTCGAGGATATGGCTGGAAAAAGGCCAGGCGGCCTACTAGAGGCCTACAGGCTGTGTTTAGCCTGGCTTGACCTGTTATCAAATAGGCACAAGCTCAGGTTCAGATTCTTGTAAAAGTCTTAATATGTTAATAGATCAGGCTCAGACTCACTGATTGGTCTGTCAGGCCTGTTTGGACTTGTTATCACATAATTAAATATATAAATATTTTTTTTATTAACAAAATTATGAGATATTTTAAATTTATTATATTTTATTATAAATATTTTTATATATTTTAAAAATTAAAAAATTCTTATAAAT
>NC_029791.2:122554169-122554592 GCF_000816755.2 Arachis ipaensis | reverse complement strand
ATATTTTTATTAAAAAATAGTTTTTCTCAAATAATATTTTTATTTTTGTAAAAAAAATTATCAGGCCTTTTAATAGACTTTAGGTCAAGGCCAAACTGAAAAACAGGGTAGAGTTAGTACTTTAAAAAAAATTTTATAGCAGGCTGCAGGCCAGGCTCAGACCAATTATCTACATAACAGGCCAATCCTGTTAAGAGCAAAGCCTGGCCTGACCTGACCTGTTTCCACCCCTAATTGAGGAATGAGTTAATATTCAGATTGAAAATTTTTGCTCAATATTTAATTTCGACACACAAATCGTGTAAAGAGTTTTATAATGCCATCAAATAATATTAATGTGTTTATTGAGTTTGAAAAAATTTTAATTTTTTGTTGATGTGATACAATTGATTATTTATATAAAATTCTTTTATAAAGATGGTT
>NC_029791.2:122551262-122553932 GCF_000816755.2 Arachis ipaensis | reverse complement strand
ATTATTATTTATTCTTTATATTAATATTTTAGTAAAGCATAAACTTAGTAGGACATGTATTAAGCTTTCCAAACCCTTCTTTCTTGCATGCTTATTTAAAATCGATTACGGTATTATACTATATGTACACCAAAATTAGCTGTTAAAGTCAACCACTAGTATAAAATACATGTTGAAATATAAATATACATCGAAAATAAATTAAATCACACATGTATTCATATATCAGTAGCTAATTTTTGTGACTGATTTTGGGGTACGAATAAAATTTTTTATTTAAAATTTGTGAACAATAAAGAGTTTAAAAAATCTTAATCCTTTTATTTTGTTGTCCATGGCATCTCTGAATCCCACGGGTTAAGGACTAATCCGTCGCAGATATGAGCTCTATTCAAGAATCTGCCACTAACCAATGGGTTAGTGCATGCACAAGGCTGAGTTAGAACCCCAAACACTTTCTTAAGCAAATTAGTAAGCTGACCACTCGACCAATCTAAATTGATTCAATTTTACTTGTTTTATAGCAACAAAGTATTAATAATTGTGAAAGAATAAGAAAAGAAAGAATGACGAATTTTTAAGTTGTTGTTTTATGGGAGAATAATGCTACCTATTTATACTAATCAATAAATTGATTTTGAATTTTAAAATAAGCTAAAACAACTACAATCTCTAGATAATTCTGTTAGAGAAATATAAGTATAACTAACTTAAAAAAAAGATAAGCATAACAAATTTTGTTTCTAGAAGAAAAGGATAAGATAATAAATAAAAATAAAATAAGAATTTAATATGCCCCGCAAGATGGTGGATGGAACATGTCAATAATCTACCGTTTGGATAAGTCCCGATGAAAAGGTTGAGGAAGACGCATGTGGCACGGTGATATTAAAACATAGAAGGAGATGTTGTGCTTGAAGAAGAAAAAGCAAGCAATCTTCAGAGAGCGCGATAAGAGTGACCTTTAGAGGGCGATAAGAATGATCTTCAGAGAACGCGTAGAGCACAATAAGAGTGTAGAAGGAATTTCTGAAAAAAAAAAGAAGCGCAGAAGGAACTGCAAGAAAAAAGAACTGCCAAAAAAAGAAGCGCAGAAGGAACTGCCAAAAGAAAAAAGAAGCGCAGACGAAACTATCGAAAAAAAGAAGCGCAAACGGAACTGCCGAAAAAAGGAGACGCAGAAGGAACTACTAGAAAAAGGAGGCGCAGACGAAACTGCGGGAAGGAGACACAGACAGAACTAAGGAAAGGAAACACATACGGAACTGCAGGAAGGAAGTGCAGACAGAACTGCCGGAAGGAGACGCAAACGGAACTGTTGGAAGAAACTGCCAAAAGCAAGCGCGCTAAGAGAGAGGGTGCGTAGAGCGCGATAAGGAAGAGGGAAGGGAGCGCATAGAGTGCGAAAATTTGGATCCATTAGAATGGGAATGATAAGACAAAAAGGATGGATTATTTAGTGAGGCGAGAAAGTATAAAATCAGTAGCAAGAACGAAACTATTTTTATCGATAACAAAGAACAAAGAAGCATGGTGATTTCTCACCGGAATGATGATAGCTTATGTATCCTCCTTGAGGAGGATACCATAGCTCTGATACCATAATAAAATTGTAAAAGATTAAGAAAAAAAAGATGAAGAATTTTTATTGTATGTTGTTGTTTTATGGGAGAACAATGCTGCCTATTTATATTAAGGGTAAAGTATACTTTTTGTCCCTAAAGTTTGGCAAAAATTTCAAACATACCGCTAAGTTATTTTGTTTCAATTTTGTCCCATAAGTTTTTTATTTGAATCAAATATACTTTTGACGGCTAAATTTTCAAAAATTTTAAGACCAATCTAACAATAATGCATGAAAATTATGTTTGATTTGCTTGTGTTGAGAGTTGTTTTTTTGAAATTGTTGTTGAATTGATCTTAAATTTTTAAAAAATTAGCCGTTAGGGGTATATTTGATGCAAGTTGAAAACTTCTGGGACAAAATTGAAACAAAATAAAACTTAGATGTATTTTTAAAACTTTTGTCAAACTTCAGGGACAAAAAGTATACTTTACCCTTATATTAATTACTAAACTGATTTTGAATTTTAAAATAAGCTAAAATAACCAGAATCTCTAGATGATTCTGTTAGAGAAATATAAGTATAACTAACTTAGAAAAAAACAAGCATAACAAATTTTGTTTCTAGAAGAAAAAGATAAAATAAAAATAAAAAAATATAAGAATTTAATAAGTATCACACACCCATAGTTTGAATATGTTGCTGCCATTGGGCCACAACTCGGCTCCTTTTATTGCCAATTTCTCGGCCTTTTTTACTCAAACAATAAATGCTAACCTCGACATATTTTACTTGCATTTCTATACACAAATCACGTAAAGAGTTTTACACCACCATAAAAACGGGAAACGATTTAATGTTCAGATTGATGATTTTTGTTAAGTATTTAATTTCGATACACAATTCGTGTAAAGAGTTTTATACGACCATCAAATAATATTAATGTGTTTAGTGAGTTTAAAAAATTCAATTTTTTTGTTGATATGACACAATTGATTGTCTATATAAAATTCTTTTGTAAATATGGTGTATGAACCTTTTAAAATCTTTAAGATATTTTAAATAGAGAGTTTTGTATGATTTAAATTTAAATTATTTTTTGATA
>NC_029791.2:122543344-122551115 GCF_000816755.2 Arachis ipaensis | reverse complement strand
TTAAGCTCTCCAAACCCTTCTTTCTTGCATGTTTATTTAAAATCGATTATACTATGTGTACACTAAAATTAGTCATTGAAGTCATTCACTAATATAAAATACATGTTGAAATATAAATATACATCGAAAATAAATTAAACTATATATGTATTTATACATTAGTAGCTTATTTTAGTGACTTATTTTGGTGTATGAATAACATTTTTTATTTAAAATTTGTGAACAATAAAGAGTTTAAAAAATCTTAATCTTTTTTTTTTTATTTTGTTGTCCATGGTACTTCTCAACCCGACAGGTCAAGAACTAATCCATCGCAGATATGAGCTCTATTTAAGAATCTGCCACTAGCTAATAGATTGGTGCATGCAGAATCCCAAACACTTGCTTAAGCAAAAAAGTATTAATAAAATTGTGAAAAAATAAAAAAAAGAAAGGATGAAGAATTTTTATTGTATGTTGTTGTTATTTTATAGGAGAACAATGCTACCTATTTATACTAATTACTAAACTGATTTGAAATTTTAAAATAAGCTAAACAACCAGAATCTCTAGATGATTCTTTTAGAGAAATATAAGCATAACTAATTTAGAAAAAGATAAGCATAACAAATTTTGTTTCTAGAAGAAAAATATAAAATAACAAGTAAAAATAAAATAAGAATTTAATATGCCCTGCAACTTGGTGGATGAAAGATGTCAATAATCTACGGCTTTGATAAATTTCGATGAAATGGTTGAGGAAGACGCGTGCGGTACGGTGATGCAGAAACATAGAAGGAGATGATGTGCTTGAGGGAGAAAGAGCAAGCAGCGATCTTCAAAGAGCGCATGGAGCGCGATAAGAGTGATCTTCAGAGGGCGATAAGAGTGATCTTCAGAGAGCACATAGAGCACGATAAGAGAGATCTTCAAAGAGCGCGTATAGCGCGATAAGAGTGATCTTCATAAGGCGCGTAGAGCGCGATAAGAGTACAGACGGAACTGTAGTAAAAAAGAAGCGCAGATGGAACTGCCAGAAAAAAGAACTGCTGAAAAAAGAAGCATAGACGGAACTGCCAGAAGAAAAAAGAAGCGCATACTGATTTACCAAAAAAAAAAGCACAGATAGAATTGTCGGAAAAAGGAGGCTCAGACGGAAATGCGGGAAGGAGGCGCAGACAGAACAGCCGGAAGAGGCGCAGACGGAACTACCGGAAGGAAGCGTAGACGAAACTGTTGGAAGGAGGCACAGACCGAACTGCTGGAAGGAACTGTTGGAAGGAGGCACAGACCGAACTGTTGGAAGGAACTGCTAGAAGGAAGTGCGACAAGAGAGAGGGTGCGAAGAGTGCGAAAAGGAAGAGGGGGCGGGGGCACATAAAGCGCCATAATTTGGGTCCACTAGAATTAAAATGATAACACGAAAGGATAGATTATTTGGTGAAGTGAAAAAGTATCAAATCAATAGTAAGAATGAAATTATTTTTATCAGTAAAAAAGAAGCATCGTGGTTTCTCACCTGAAAGATGATAGCTTATGTATCCTCCTCAAGGCGGATACTAAGACTCTGATACCATAATAAAATTGTGAAAGAATAAGAAAAGAAATTATGAAAAATTTTTATATTATGTTGTTATTGTTTTATGGGAGAACAATGCTACCTATTTATATTAATTACTAAACTGATTTTTGAATTTTAAAATAAGTTAAAACAACCAAAATCTTTAGATGATTCTGTTAGAGAAATATAAACATAACTAACTTAGAAAAAGATAAGTATAACAAATTTTGTTTCTAGAAAAAAATATAAGATAAAAATAAAAATAATATAAGAATTTAATAAGTATCACACACCCATGGTTTGAATATGTTACCGCCATTGGGCTACAACTCGACTTCTTTTATTGTCAATTACTCGACCTTTTTTACTCAAACAATGAATGCTATCCTCCACACATTTTACTTGCATTTCAATACACAAATCGCATAAAGAGCATTACACGGCCATAGAAACGCAAACGAGCGAATTAATCTTCATATTGAAGATTTTTACAAAGCATTTAATTTCGATACATAAATCGTTTAAAAAATTTTAAACGGCTATCAAATAATATTAATGTATTTACTGAACTTGAAAAGATTTTAATTTTTTGTTGATGTGACATAATTGATTATCTATATAACATTCTTTTATAAAGATGGTGTATGAACCTTTTAAAATCTTTAATTTTAAGTGTTTTTTTTTTAAGATATTAAAAAAAGTATAGATGGAACTGTCGGAAAAAGGAGGCGCAGACGGAACTGTGGGAAGGAGGCGCAGACATAACTGTCGAAAGGAACTGCTAGAAGGAAGCGCGATAAGAGAGAGGGCGCGTAGAACACGATAAGAAAGAGGGGTGGGGGCGCATAGAGCGCAATAATTTGGGTCTATTAGAATCGGAATTATAACATGAAAAGGATAGATTATTTGGTGAGGTGAGAAAGTATCAAATCGATAGCAAGTACGAAATTATTTTTATCGGTAAAAAAGAAGCATGGTGATTTTTCACTTGAAAGATGATAGCTTATATATCCTCTTCAAGGAGGATATTGAGGTTCTGATACCATAATAAAATTGTGAAAGAATAAGTAAAGAAAGGATGAAAAATTTTTATTGTATAATTGTTGTTTTATGGGAGAACAATGCTACCTATTTATACTAATTACTAAACTGATTTTGAATTTTAAAATAAGCTAAAACAAACATAATCTCTAGATAATTCTGTTAGAGAAATATAAGTATAACTAACTTAAAAAAAGATAAGCATAACAAATTTTGTTTTTTTTTTAAAATATAATATAAAAATAAAAATAATATAAGAATTTAATAAGTATCACACATTCATGGTGTGAATATGTTGCCGCCATTGGGCCACAATTCGACTTCTTTTATTGCCAATTACTCGGCCTATTTTACTCAAAAAAATAAATTTTAACCTTCACACATTTTACTTGCATTTCTATACACAAATCACATAAAGAGTATTACACGGCTATAGAAACGGAACGAGTTAAGGTTTAAATTGGATATTTTTACTAAACATTTAATTTCGATACACAAATTGTAAAGAATTTTATACGGACATCAAATAATATTAATGTGTTTACTGAGCTTGAAAAAATTTCAATTTTTTGTTGATGTGATACACTAATTATCTATATAAAATTGTTTNAATATCTTTTTTTTTTTTTGCATAATTTAAATAATGTAATGCTACACATTTAAATTTTTTTATGAACTAAGTTCAATCAAATTAAACAATAAAATTTAGAATGATGTTAATTATAACTAATTTTTATTATATTAGACCAATTTAATTAAATTTAATTAACAAAAAAAACGTGAATGTGTAGCATTATTCATTGAACGAGAGAGTGTATTACATATTTGATCTATTTTTAATATCCAAATCTGATTTAAAATAAACTTGATAAAAATTGAGTAAATGCATATATATTGATTTGATGTATGATTAACGTATATAATTTTGGATAACAAAAAAAATATATATCTTAGTTTTAAATGACAAATTAAATATTTGGGTCAAATCTTGACCACCCCCTCGTTTCAAAGCATGCTATTGGTAAATTGAGGGAGTAATTATTTAATTTTAAATGAATGATACATTGAAAAATATTAGTATAAGCAAGAAGTAATAATAATGTTAAAAAAGGTATATCAAAAATCTCTATCATGACTAATATTATTCCATTTCGTTTAAATACTAGTTTGACTTGTCTTAATTCCAATTTAATGTCTTTTCATCTTATTGTAACGTGATTATCACCTTTAAATTAAGCACTTAGCTAAATCAAGAATTTGGTAGTGATAAGCACTAAGCTAAATCCAGATTACATACTAAACAAAGTGAAACAGTACCGTTAAACAATAAGCACAATCACTAAAAACGGCACTATTTTGACCTAAACGAAATGATTAATGGTTTGAATTTGTGTGACAACGTGTAGCGGAGGAAGCAATAAGGAAGGGAAGATCGTCACGTCAAAACAAAACAAAACAAAATGCACCTAAAATATTTGAATTTATGGAAAATAAGAAAAAATGGCATCATCATCCCCCATAACCCAAAACCAGTCCTTATCATCATCATTTACCATTCACCTCATGGTATAATTAAAATAAGGTGAAAATTCGGATCCAGTCGACTTCACGTGAAATTAATAGTTGAGAGCTATTAGATAAAAATATAGTCAAATCAGTCAAATTATCTAACAGCTTTCAGCTATCAACTTTACGTGAAATCGACTGTACCTGAGTTTCCACCTTAAAATAAAACTTTAGCCTTCCTTCATTAGGATTAATATTATTATTTACAAAGCTTTTGTTTTATTTTCTTTTATTTAAAATTTTATGTATAATAATACTATCCAGATTTACCACTATCATTATCTTGTTCAACACTTGTCATATGTAGCTAATCATTTTTCTCCTTATTTTATTGATATTTCAAATACAAATTATTCAATTTAGTGTTGATCAAATTAATTAAAATACTAATACTAATTGTTTGAATAATATTATTGATAACAGATACTAATACCATTTCTATCTTATATTCTCAAATTATGTTCGTATTCTTCTATGTCAGTATTTCATGTATTATCAATAATGCTATACGAAAAATAATCATGTTTTAGCATTCATATAACATTATTGATACTAGTGTATTATTCGCTTTTTTATTTATTAGATGTATATAAAAATAATAAAAATTAAATTAATTGAGATGATAAATAGTTATATTTTAACTAAAAGATTTTGGATTCAAATTAAAAAACGATTATTTGTGTAGGTAAAACTTTAATTGCACTCAAAATTAAATTCTAAAAGAAAAAAAAAATCTAAAAGTCATCACTATTAAAACACACTTGATTCTAGAAGAAGAGTAAACCTTTTTTTTGGGTTCCTTTTTTGTCTAGATGAAAAGAAGGAGGAAGGAAGGAAGAAAAAGAGATATGAAGGCGGTGGAATGAAAATGGAAGTAAGGTTTGAACTTTGAAGCAAGCAATGCCCAAATACATACATACATATCTCTCTGTCTCATGTCTTCACTCTGGACTGGACCCACTTTCTTCCAACCAGCGGCGCCATTAGTCTTTACTCTTCTTTCTTTCTCCCCCCATTCTCTCATTATATACCAATAATAAACAATTCCAAACACCCTCTTCTCCTTTCTTTCACCTCATTCTCTCTTAGTTCCCCCAAATCCCCTCCCACTCTTTGGTCCCTACTACCCTCCCCTCTTTTTTTTATTATAACAATTTACATTTTACAACTCTTCTCCAAATTCTAAACTTATCCCCCACCAATCATACACTTGGGATTGGAGCTAAAATAAAAAAATCTTTCAGAGATAGATATTAAGATAAGGTGGTAAATCAAGAAAATTTAAAAAAAAAAAAAAGAAAAGAAAAAGATGAAAGGAGAATATGTAGAACACCACCACCCTCCAAAGAGTGAACCACCAAACATGTTCTCAAAGCTTCACCACCAATCACCACCACATCAACATCAGCATCAGCATCAACATCAACAGCATCCATTTTCTCTTCATAATCCATTCCAACACTTCTCAAGGGATCAATGCCAAGCTTCTGCGGCGCCGGAAGAAGATAGCCATGGTGGAGGCGGTGTAGGCGGCGCCGTCACTTCTCAGAAGCCGAACTCCTCCGGCGACGGAGCAACCATAGAGGTTGTGAGGAGGCCAAGAGGCCGCCCGCCGGGCTCCAAGAACAAGCCCAAACCGCCAGTGATCATAACGCGTGAGCCCGAGCCCGCCATGAGTCCGTACATTCTAGAAGTTTCTAGCGGAAGCGACGTCGTTGAAGCGTTAGCCAGGTTCAGTCGAAGGAGGAACATGGGGATTTGCGTCCTTACTGGATCCGGAACCGTTGCTAACGTCACTCTCCGTCAGCCCGGAGCAGCTCCCGGAGCCACCGTTACGTTTCACGGCCGATTCGATATCTTATCTGTTTCCGCCACGTTTCTTCCGCAGCCGTCGCCCGCGGTTCCTACTGCCTTCGCCATCTCGCTAGCCGGACCGCAGGGGCAGATCGTCGGAGGACACGTCGCCGGAGGACTTATGGCTGCCGCCACGGTGTTTGTTGTGGCGGCTTCGTTCAACAATCCTTCGTTTCATAGGTTGCCGCCGGAGGAGGATGCTCGGAACGATGTTTCCGGCGGGGACGGTCAGTCTCCGGCGGTTTCTGGTGGCGGTGGTGAGAGCGGGCATGGTCAGGCGGTGGATTCGTGTGGGATGTCGATGTATAGCGGCGTTCATCACTTGCCGGCGGCAGCGTCTTCCGATGTGATATGGACTCCGACGGCAAGGGCGCCACCGCCTCCTTATTGATCATCATCATCATGAGTTTGTTAATCTCTGTGTCTTTGACTTCGTTTGTTTTGATGCGTTTTAATTTTGATTTAGATTATATTTATTAGTTCTAATGTTGAGTATTAGCATGTTCATGTTGTGAACAGAAACATTAGTAGTAGTGGTTATTATAACTGTTTATTATTACTAGTTAGTAGTTCCTCTTTTCCTTTGTTTTATATTTTGTTTATGTTCCGATGATAATTATATAATAATGTATGATTTAATTAAAAGGATTTTTGAGAAACCGAAGGCGTAATATTTGATTAGTGGTAATGAAGGAAGGGAGCTTTGAAGTTTGGGTCTGAAGAGAGTGAGTGAAGAGCGCACTGTGCGAGTTATTGGATGACGATAACGCTGCTACTTCTGCTGTTGCTGTGAATGATGGATGGGGTGGCTTGAGTTGACGTTATTATTGGCATTGGCAGTGCGAGAACGTGGCTAGGGTTGTGCGTTCCACTTCCTTTACATTACCACCGCACACTCAAAACTGAATGAAATTGTTGAATGAGTAGTGAGTACGTTGTTATGCAATAGATAGGGCTGGTCTTGTGGCGTGCTTTTATTTCTGGATCTCATTTATGACTTTCGGTCTGAATATTGGTACTTTCTTTTGTCCCCTCTGATACACAATTAAAGGGGAGAGAGAGAGAGAAAAGATGAACGAAATTGAACACTTGTTCTCTCATTGTACGGTGATTTGCATCAGACTTTTTTGCTTCGCGGTGGGATCTAAGGATGGCATTTGTTTTTATCATCATTCGAATTGAATAAACAATAGTTAAGATTAAATTAATATTTTTTTAAATGCTTACGATATGAATTATTTAGTACTAGTCAAATACTTATATATGTCATAATTTAACAATTTTCAATCATTATTCTTATATAAAAATATTTTTTCAGTGTTTTCTAACATTTTTTATGCACCTCTTTAGATGCATTTCCTTTGTATTGAAAATTTGAAATATGTGTCATTTTTGTTTTAACAAAAGAGCGCAATTAAACCGTAATTACTTCAAGAGTATTAAAGTATTTAGACTTATATACCTTTAAAAATTATAAAATGTCTAATGTATCGTGTATAATTAACGAATTTAATTTTTATGTCTTGGCCATAAAATTTTTTTTATATAATTATTTATTTGTATTTTTACATTAATAAAAAATAATAAATTTAAAAAAATAATCTAAATGTATGAGAATAATTTATTATGTATATATTATATCAATAATAAATCGAATTAACTTGATGAATAAAATTTATAAAGATATATTTATCTCAGTTTAATCAAACTAAACACGATAAATATAGATTTAGCTTAATCGCATTAAGTTAAATAATACTAATAAGTTCT
>NC_029791.2:122517461-122543319 GCF_000816755.2 Arachis ipaensis | reverse complement strand
ATTTAATATATATAAGTATTTATTTTATAAATAAAATAAATAAACTTTATTAGGTTTAATAACACGTATGTATTTTACAGATTTATCAAACATATTTACTTTCTACTCTTAAATGCATTACTCTTACTTAATTTCAATTTCTCACAAATAATTTCAATTTCTCACAAAATTCCATTAAATGAAATTATTTTATTTATTTTAAATTTTAATACATTTATAGAATTTAATCTTAGTTAGCGTTTTTACAAATTTATATTGTATTACTTATTTTGTTTACAATGTAAATAAAATATTAAGTTTACACACGTGGTGTGTAACGTGCTTATCTCTTTAAAAGTATAAACGAGATGTATATATTGTTATTTTGTTTATAGTGTAAACGAGATAAGTAATAACTGCGCTTTTATATAGAATTCGTTTAGAGTATGACTTGAAGTCACTTTCGAACCATTTCCACTAGTCTTCTCCCCCTACCTCTAGCCATTTCTATTCATATTATCGAGGTACTTGGAGATTATGGCGTTCGCAGATGCACGGGATAAGGACATCAACTGTCTGAATGCGACGTGACATATCGCTGGGACAATCGATTTCTAGGTCAGTGTTGCTATTTTCATGTTTAAGTTAAATAAGCGTATAGTTATAGTAATGGTTAGGGTACTTTTATAAATGTAATATACGTTGGATGGTAGAATGTATTGTTAGTAAGTGTTAATGGATGGGTATGATTTAACTTATTAGTTAAATCAATTTAACTAGTAAATATTTGTATTTTGTAATGTCTTTAATGTGAAAGCTATATTTTTAATTTTAATTTTGATTATGGTAGATAACTTTTTTTAGGATTTTAGGAGGGCAATAGGAAAACTCTAAGGACATCCTGCTGCAAATTGTCGGCAATGCACATAATATTTTAATCGATCCAACTCCATAATTTGATAGTTAACACTTCTGCAAATGCTATAATTTTTCATACCTTGTATTACTGCCTCTCTGCTTGTGAATCTGTAAATCTTGAACTCCACACCACCGTCTATGTTATAATCGTCTCTACCCATATTGAAAAATGGAGTTTTTTTGTGTATCGCGTCCAGATCCAATGTATGATAGTGACTGGGTACAACTGATAAACCCATAATTGATTGCGGGGGAAGTCGAAAATACCGAACTAATGCGTCGACCGGAGTTTGGTACAAACTCCTCCTCCTTATCATCATCTTCAGAAGGACCTCTATCGTTGCTATCGACAGTATACTCCTCATCGGACTCCTCACGATTCATGTCCATGTCTTCCCATAGATTAGCACAGTTTACCAGTGGTGATGCAAGAGGTGGGTCATTCTGCACAAAATTCGAGTAGCCAAATCCACCGCCACCAACATCACTAATCTCCGCAGAAAGTTCTATTACTTGTTTTGCCATGATTCTTCCATGGAGGTCAAACATGAGATGCACATGCTCATCGTCACGGAGCCAAAACAGACGAAACCGAAAATCTCCATTTCCCATCAGTACTAGCAACTTACCCAATTCTTCCAACCTCTTTACTCCCGCTAGCACCAATACTACTTAATATCAAACTATTTAACTCGGACAAAGAACTTTCTCTTCGAATGCGCAACAGAATGGTATTATCACATTCAAATATCACTCTAGTGTCACTGTTTCTCGTATGACAATTGGGATACACACTTACAACCACATATCCACTAGATATTTTCTCTTAATTTTTAGAAGAAAACCACAGAAAAAAAAAAAGTAAAATATTTGTGAAGAATACAAATGGTTGCAGATCTTTTTACAGCTACTAAAATTTTGCTGTACCGTATCTCATTTACAGTGTAAATATCATTACTTATCATTTATCTTGTTTATAGTGTAAATAAAATAATTACGTTATATATATCGTGTAGATAAGTAATAGAATATAAATTCGTAAAAACGCTATAAATGATTATTCCTAAATAAAATATTTATTTTATTTATTAAAAAAATTCCAATAATATAGTATAAGCATTGAAAATAGTTAGGAAACAGTGTATATTAATTCCAAATTGGATTATTTGGACCAAGGTACGTAATGATATGATCTGATCCTACACAATTCACGCACTCTGCACTCACCTTCCAATGTAAACGTTCTGCGCTTCCTTTTTTGACCATCTTGAAATTAAATCTCTCTACCGACTCTCTTTAAATCTGTCTTTGTTTTCTCTGCTGTAAAATCTTCCACACTCAAATACCTTTTAATGTGGCAATCCTATCTAAAATCTAAGTCATTTCATGACAACTATACTAATAATAATATTTTTGAAAATTTGTTTTTAGTGAACAAAGGTAAGCGTACGTTTCGGTTTGTATTTTTATTTTTATTTTTATTTTTAATATTTTTTTATAAAAAAAATTATTTTTGTATTTATCATTTTTATAAAATTTTAAAAATAAAAAATATTAAAAATAAAATCAACAATAAAAATACAAAATAGAAGATGATTATAGTGGAGAGACCGAAAGAGATACACAACCGCAAAGAACCATTAATTAGTCGAGAAGAAGGCAGAGTTTAAGCTTGGTTTCAAATTTGAAAGCCGATTCGATCAGATATCTGATTGGCAATTCAAATTTAGTTTGGACCCTAATCATTTGAGAATTCTGGAGAAGAATTGCTAAAATTGAAACAGTCTTCTTCTGTAAAAAGTTACTTTGATTATTTCTATGATTTGGCGGCTAGAATTTATGGTATAGATGATATATTGCTATTAGATTGTTTTATTAGCGGATTGAGTCTGGATCTCAAGAGAGAAGTCAAGCCTCGTGTCTTTAATGTAAGTTATTTTATTAAAACAATAATGTGGTTTATGTAATTAATGAAACTAATTCTAATTATAGTGAGTTATATATGATGGTCGTTACTCAATGAAAGAAATAGAATTAGTGGAAGTTTTAAAATAATAAAAATAAAGAATATCCTTTCCCTCTCTATTTAGAACGGAAAAATACATAATTTATGGTTTTCAAAAGAGAGACGTGACCAAAAAAAGAAAACCTCTCTTAAAAAAGAACAAATTTTAATTTTCTCTGTGCCATTAATGAAAAAGTAAAAAAAAAAAGGAAAGAAGAGAAGGGAAAACATCCACAAACATTGGGAAGCTGCCTAATAGCTCAATTGATTAGAGCGTTGTATGTCCAAATGTCCATAACACAAAGGTCACTAGAAGTAGTAGAAGCGTAGAGCGGCACTCATAATCTTCAAGTTCCTGAATTAGGATCAAACTCTGACATCAAAAAATAACCATAACTCAAGAACGATCTAATATAGATCCGGATATGTTTTGAATTATGCTCTTATGACGTGATAATCATAAACTTTAAGGTCTTCTATTATTGTTAGAAATAGTTTCTGTATTGATTGTAGAAACTAAAAACTAACATGTGGTATCATAGCAAAGATATGAAATTTATGATTATTTATAAATTTAATGTTTTCAAATTTGTTTAAATCAAATAAATGTTATTTGAATATTTTGACAGAATGTTCCAATAGTGTAATTTTTTTTTTTGGTGAATTTGGAATAGATTTGTTAACTAGCAAAGCGGTCATATATAATAATGTAAAAAAATATATTTTTGTGTTTGTTGCTATAAGACATTTAAGAATCACATCTAAGGGTGGATTAATTATTCTTATATTAAATTAATAAGATTTTTGTGCATATCTGATAAATTAAATTAAAGTAAATTAAATTAAATTAATTAACATTATTGTGTTATTGTATGTTAATGTAACACCCAAAGAAAAATATTGATATACTTTAAATATTTTATCTAAATCTAAATAATATATTATTTGATTATTCAAAGTGTTAATGCGTGAATTTGTATTATATTTGCAGCTTCCATGAATTTGTTTGGTTCAAACAATAGAATTGTCAAATTTAATAGACTTAACTATGCTGATTGGTCTAAACAAATTTAATTTCAATTGAGTGTTATGGACTTAGACATGATATTAGTTATGAATCAAAAGCCTACTGAAATTACTGAGACTAGTTTCGATGAGCACAAGCCTTTTTATGAGGCTTAAGAATGGTCAAATAGGCTATGTTTGAACTTGATGAAAATAACAATGGTTGAAAATGTTAAGTCATCCATGCCTAAGACAGACAATGCTAAGGATTTCATGGCTAAAGTTACGGAATATTTTCAATCGGACATAACTGACAAGTCTATTGTGTGCAACCTTATGATAGAACTGACAACTAAAAAATTTGAATAGTCACAATCCATTCATGATCATGTGACTGAAATATCTAATTTGGCAGTAAAGTTAAAATCTATGGGTATGGATGTGAGTGAGGCTTTTCTGATTCAGTTGATCATGAACTCGCTTCCTCCTGGTCAATTTCAAGTGAAAACACACTTAAAGAAAAATAGAATTTTCAAGAAATTAAGGCCATGTTGATTCAAGAGGAAGAGAGATTAAAGAAAATGAAATATCACTCTCTCCATCTCATATTTCAAGTTGGATCCAGTAGCCGTAAGGATAAGTCCGGTAAAAAGGATAAGAAGGACCATGCTTCACTAAAGGTTCATGATGGCAATGTTCAAAAGAAGAAGGTGCTGAAATATTTTTCTGTAACAAGACTGGACATGTAAGGAAAGATTGTCCGAAAAAAAAAAGAAATGATTCGAAAAGAAAGGTATTTATTATGTTTCAATAAATTTCGAATCAAATCTATTTGAAGTGCCTAATAATACCTGGTAGTTAGATTCTGATACAACTACTTATGTGTCACATATGATGCAAGGATTTCTTTGGATCCAGTTCATAAGAGGAACTGAACAGTTATTATATATGGGAAACAAAAGGAAAGCACGAATTAAAAAAATTAAGACGTACAGATTGATCCTGGACAATGGTCGCTGTTTAGATCTAGAAAAGTGTCTTTGTGTTCCTGAATGTGTTAAGAATTCAACTTCTGTTTCGAATTTGGACAATGTAGGTTTTAACTTTAAGATTGGACATGGTGTTTTTTTTATTATATAAACTTGCTTATTATTATGGTTCTGGTATTTTAGTAGATAGTTTATATCATTTCAATCTTGATGTTAACTTTGTTGAATCTCTATTTAATATTGAACACAGTACTAGTAATAAAAGCGATGCATTTGTTAAAAATTCTGCTTTCTTGTGGTATAAAAAACTGGGTCATATATCGAAAGAAAGGATGTTAAGGTTAATGAAAAATAAAATTTTACCTAAATTAGATTTTTCTGATTGGGATGTGTGTGTAGATTGCATTAAAGGAAAGCAAACCAAAATCATTTCAAAAAATTTCAGCCATAAGAAGCAGTCAACTACTTGAGTTGATACACACTGATATTTGTGGTCCTTTTGATAATTCATCTTGGGATAGTGAAAAGTATTTTATCACTTTTATTGACGACTTCTCTCGATATTGTTATTTATATCTTTTGTATGAAAAGTCTCAATATGTGAATGCTCTTGAAATATTTATTAATGAGGTAGAGAGACAATTAGATAGAAAAATAAAGGTTGTGAGATCCGATAGAGGTGGTGAATATTATGAAAAAAATACTAAAAATAGACAATGTCAAGGTCTATTTGCAAAGCTTCTTAAAAGTTGAGGCATATGTGCACAGTATATAATGCCTAGTATACCACAGCAAAATAGTGTAGTTGAAAGGCGAAATCGTACTCTTATGAAAATGGTCAGAAGCTTGATAAATTATAGCATTGTACCTTTATCTTTATGGATGTATGTATTAAAATTCGCTGCGTATATGCTGAATAGGGTTCCTAGTAAAGCGATTCTTAAGACACCTTATGAACTATGGACAAGAAGGAAACTCAGTTTGAGGTATTTTCATGTTTAGGGCTGCCCCAACAAAAGTAAGAGCATATAATCCACATGAAAAGAAGCTATATGCAAGAACTATTAGTTGTTACTTCATCGGCTATCTAGATAAACTAAAAGGGTACATATTTTATTGTCATAATCATAATACGAGAATAATTGAATTTGGAAATGCTAGATTTGGTAACACCCTACCATACAGAGTCTTATGCTTAAGTCATAATTCAGAGATGGCAAGGTATTACAACCTCTAAAAATAAAATTTAGTACGTATAATAGTGTGAAAAATGATTATAACTAGGAGCCTTTGAAGAAAAAGGGGTACAACAAAATCGTAACTCGAAAGCGCAACACTCCGATCGAAAACGTAACGAATAAAGGAACATGCCAACGCGAGATTATATATATATACAAACGAGTGTCAAAAACAGAAATATCAAAACTCAAAATCCGGTTGCAAAGATAATCGGTCCGAGCATAGCAATATATACATGTAAATAAAATAAGAAACCCCAAAGGAAACCCAAAGGGACATAAATACAGAAAACCTATTCTCCAAAATCTCCTATAAGAGGAGTCATCACAGTTTGTATTATTTAATAGAGATAAAAGTATCTAAGAAAAACATATAAACCAAAATAAAGTCCCAAGAAAACAAGGATCTTCGCTTATCCAGGAGTCTCCAGCATGCCTCAGCGAGAAGCCTCACGTCCTGTATCTGAAAACCACAAAATCCGCATGGGTGAGAACCGGTGGTTCTCAGTATGGTAACAGTACCCACATATCTAACATGTAATGTCTCGGAAAAGTCGAAGGCAATTCTAGAACTTTCACCAGATAAATCAAAGCTTATAAACAGGCTAAACCATAAATGGCAACTGACTAAAGATTCTTCAGTCTATCTATTACTTCCCTTTCTAAGTCCTTCAGACCTCCCAACCACCAGCAGGAGTATAATATTGCAAACACATTTATTTCAGACAAGAGATATACAAATAGGAAATAGATACGGCATCTAGACAATTAGCAAGTAATATACAGTCAATTAGGCAATTCCAAACAATTCACGTAATATGTATATGATGAATGCCTGTCCCTAATGGCTGATGATATCATCTGTCAGTTATATAGCCAACCCGACAAGTCCTGGTAGCTAACCATTGGACTGTCCCTCTGTTGTGCATCCCCAACTCGAGTTATACTCAACATAATCATGATCATAATCCATATCCAACACCCTCACTAGTGTATATTCACGGGGGCGAGCTCATCCAAAACTTTCACAGTGTCCGGCCACACTTACGACATAGGGTCAGCAGAGTATCGAGTCTCCACCTAGAGCACGTGGTGGCTAGCCACTGCTTTCACCCAGGAAAACTCGTATCTCAGATAGTGGAAGTGCAACATTCACATTTCATTCAATAGCATATATGCATTTATACTCGGCCATAATCAATAATGGCTCCGCCGTAACCCGGTAATAACTCAGCCATCCGGCTCACAGTTCAATCCAGAACCAGCCAATTTATTAACAAATACAGCCTATCGGCCCATGGCACATACAGCACTTCCATCACCATCCTTCGTATCTCATATAGTCATCTTTGACCATCATTGATCATAAGTTTTCCCTTTCTTCATTCACAAGTTACCACATCCCCTAGCCCATTTCTCATTGCTAGGTATATCATAATGATTTAAGACATAAGGGGTGAAATCGGAGACTTAGAAGCATGAAATTTGGCTTTTAAAACTCAAAAATTAACTTTGGGATGAAAACAGGGCCACGCGTACGCGTCCTCCATGCGCACGCGTGGATGGCCAAAAGTTCATCGACACGTATTCGTCGCCCACGCGCACGCATGGATGGAAAAACAACCAAGTGACGCCTACGCGTCAGCCACGCGTACGCGTGGGTGCGTTTGTGCCCCACGCACAAAACTGGCACAATTCTTGCACAACTATCGGGAAAATGGCTGGGCATTTGGTGCAGCGCATCGACGCACACGCGTGGGCCACGCGCACGCGCGGATGGCGCATTTTTGAAAAACGACGCCTATGCGTCAGGCTCGCCTACGCGTGAGGGGGTATTCTGCTAAAAATTTTTCTAAGTTAAAAGTTGCAGAATTCACAGATTAATCCCCCAATCTTCCAACGGACATAACTTCTTCATTTTAAATCATTTTTCGTCGATTCTTCAAACGGTATAAACATCCTGGATCCAATTTCATTTATAAATAAGTTTGGCACAAAACGGGGATCCGTAGTCCAAGTTATGTCCCATCAAAGTATGCCCAAAAATCATATTTTCATACAAAACCACAAAGTGCCATTTCAAATCAAACCAATTTCATCCCTTTTAAAAATCAACCAAAACATACCAATTTTAACCATTTTGAAATCAATCCAAAACATACCAAAAATCAACCTCAAGCCTCCTCAACTCATACATTAACATTCTTATCAAAAATCACCACCACCATGCCACCATTTTAACACATCTCAATCAAATGGCTAAAAATTCAAACACATTAACATGTCATACATCCTTCCTCATCCCAATTTCTAATAATACAATTTCCAATCAACCATCATTATACATAGTCAATATCATACCTGCCTTCAACATGGTTTCACTCACAAAACCACCTCAATCATTCATCAGGCATATATCATAACATACATTTTTCTCACACATCACACCATCAAGGCATCAATATTCATAATCACATATATGACCACATCATATATCTCAACCATTCCACAACATCAACAATTCAATACCTATCTTAGGACCTCTAGCCTAAGTTTTCATACCACATTACATTTTAGATATAGGAAACCGAGACCATACCTTAGCCGATTTCCCACGCTCAACCGGAGCACTTCCAAACCACTTTTCCACAAGCTCTCAAGGTTTTAACACCTCCAAGAACAGATTTTTGCACACCAAAGCCCTCTTCCAAGCTTTCCAAAATCTCAATCAAGCTTCAATATTCACATACACACTACCTAAGCCACAATTATCATACCCAAACACAACATCTCAATACCCAAGTATCATAAAACAACAAATTACACTAGGGTTGAGAATCTTACCACACCCAAGATTCAAGGAGACAAGATTAATCTTCTCCTTCAAGAGAGTTGGGTCCTATAACATCAAAGAGTCCAAAATCTCAACACATTTCTCCATGAAACTTGAAATTTAGGGATGAAGAAATGAAATGATTTCGTGGCTTACATCAAGAATAAAGTAGTGGTTTTTGTAGAACTGCGTGGCCACAAACGATGCGGCAATCGGAGCTCTAGATCAAAAGTTATGGTGGTTTGAAGATCAACAAAGGGTTAGAACTTGAGAGAGTGTTCTTCTCCCATTCCCTTCCATTTTTCAGCGTGTTTTGTGTGTTGTGAGGAGAGAGAGTACTGAAAACTAGGGTTTTGGTTTAGTTTAGGTTGGGCCAAGGGCCCAATATGGGTCCAATTGGCCCGGTTTGGCCTGTTCGGTCCAATCTTGGTCCGATCTCTATAAAATTGGTATCGAAATTCTCGTCTCAATCTCCTCTATCATATTAAGCCATAAAAATTATATTTTTGACTTTCTAGGATAAATTCTCATTTATGAATTAATTAGTCATTAATTAACCGGGTTTTACAGATTTCTTGAAAATGGTCATTTTAGTAGGAGTGAGGAATCACAAAATGTGAATATTTGAGTGAACCATGTAATAACTTCTACACATAATAGTTTTTCTCAAGTTGTTATTCCTATTGTTGTGTCACGTTCACATAATATGCCAAAGTAACAATGCAACATTCCAAACTCACTATATGAACATATAAATGTTGAGCCTAACAATGATGTACAAGACCCAAATGCACAAGAAATAGATAAATCACAAGAAATTTTAAAAAGGTCAGTAAGGCAGAAAAGACCAGTAAAAATAACAAGTAGAACAAAAATCAAATGTGCAGAACTTTGAATAACGAGAATGAGTAGAAGCTCACCTTAATACAGAGCAAAAAATGCAAAAATTAAAAACAACAAATATAACAAAATCAAATCTAAAATCAACACAAGAAGTAGCAAAAATGAAACATGTAACTGAGTAGGAGTAAAAATTGAAAATGTGGAGTCCTAAAATGAAGTATGTGATTGTTGATCGAAAAATATTTTTGATAAAAGTGAATTGATTCGGAATGAGTTAGGTTCAATTTCTCGAGAAGATATACGCATGAGCATGAGGTTGGAAGCAATTGGCGTTGATTTGATTTTCGACTGTTTTGTTAAATCGAGTCGGCTTAATCGAATAGGAGATTCGATTCGAGACGATGAATAGGGTCTTCGATGAGCTAGTCGAATAGTTGAAGAAGTGGAGAAGTTAATGGCTTTTATTGCACAAGGAGATCATGGGGAATATCTACAATCATGCGGCGGGAACGGTTACCAAGAGAGATTGCACTTCAAATTTGAAATGTCGTATTTAATTGTAATTAATTGTAGATTAATTGTCAGTTATGTAAGATTAGCCTATAAATACTAAGAAGTATTAGTGAATAAGGGTTGGAACTTTTACTCAGAAAATACTCAAGCACACTCACATCCCAGGGAATTCCTGAGTCTGCAATCGAGTAACTTTTCTGTAGGGTTCCTTCCATCGTTTTATCCTTTCAGTTTATTCCCTTGTAAACTTTATGTTTTAAGCAAGTTTATTTTCCAAGTATTCTTTATCTTCATCTTTGTTCAATTTACATTTCTGCATTGTTTACTTTTAATTGATTCGGTTAAAAGCATTTTAACGTTATCCTTTAATTTCAACGCAAACCTTTTCGTTATTACCATGTTTTCTTTTAAAAAACCTTTCCTTCAATCTTTTCTTTAATTTATCAATTCTTAATTTATTTTAATTCCCAATCCCGGTCTAATCGAAGACACTTTGATACACTTTTAGAAAACTGGTACCTGCACAGAGGAGTAGGTTTCGCTTCCAGACCACTAGATATTGAAACACCATCGATTTGCTAAAAATTGACAAAATAAATTGGCACGCCCAATGGGACAGTTTTAAATTGATGTGTGTCAGATTAATATTTTTCCAGTATTTTTAGTGTATGCGATTACGAAGTGGAAGGATCATTCACATGGCTGATGAATTATCAAATGTGAATGGTGGTTCGTCTACCAGTGATAGCATACCAGTGTCCGTGCAACAAGCCGACGTATCTTCACGTTCGGAAGGTACAATCCGAACTGAAAGTATAGTCGTTACAACTATTCAAACTGGGAATGTTGGATGTAATATTCGTCCACATGGTCTTGTACCACCATATCAACCTCCATTAACTGCTGGTTGGCCCCCTTATGGTCTTCCTCCTGGTTATACCCCACCGGTGGGTGGTTTTGTGCCGCCTGTCCGCTTTGGGAATATGAATGGAGTGAATAATGTTCAAAACCCAGAACAACATTTTGAGTATTCTCGTGATTATACTGTGGGTTCCACTTTGAATGCTGCGAATTCGATGGCGGCATATCGACAACAAGTGGAGGAAAGTCATCATGATCTGGTCAATTTATTAACTCAGCAAATGACTACAATTCTGAATCCCATGATGGCTGATCATGAATCAAGATTCGAGCGTCTTGCTAGACAAGTCGAGAGGATTGCTCGAATTGTTGATTATGATGAAGGTGAAAGGCATAATGCTAGGGGAAATAACGAAGGAGTGGAAAATATTTTTCAAAATGAAAACAATAATCCAAATCGAGAAAATCCTCACGTGGTTCCCTGAGGTCAAAATGCTTATGACTATTTAGCTAGATTGCGTGGTGGCGAACGCTATCAAGTCACAAGAATTATAGAAGAGGTCTTGAATCGGGTTGGATTGAATGTTGGTTTTATGAACCAACCGTATTTTGTGTCTGCCTTTCCCCAAGTGGTTCAAATGGCAGAAGTGCCTAGAGGGTTAAAAAATCCAAAGATAACCACAAAATTTGCTGGTGAAGTTGGAGAATCAACTACTGAACATGTTGCTCGTTATTTGGTTGAGATCGGGAATTTAGCTAATAAGAAAAGTTTGAAAATGAAATTTTTTCCTTCGTCATTGACGAAGAATGCATTTACTTGGTTCTCGAATCTTAGACCAAATTCGATTACAACATGGAATCAGTTAGAGACTGCTTTTCATGCTCAGTTTTATCGAGGTGAAATGAACGTAGCAGTTACCGATCTGGTGGCTTTGAAATGTGAAGATGGTGAGACCATTGATGATTATTTAATATGTTTCAAAAATGCCAGAAGTAGATGCTATGTGTCATTACCTGAGAATGAGATAGTGAAAATAACAACTATGGGTTAGGATTTTATATGCGCAGAGAATTGCTCAACGTGCATATTCTCGATTTGGCCCATCTGGCTGAGAAACTTCGACAGACCGAACTTATGAAAAAAGAAAAAGAAAAATATAGGAATGAACAAAGATTGAAGAGTAAACCTTTTACTCGAAAAGAAAAAGTTGCTTATGTAACAATAGAATCTTCCAAAGAGGAAGTCGATTTCAAAACAGAAATCGATTTGGCCGAACTTAAGAAAGGCCCTCCCATATGTTTACTCTTTGCTGAAGAAATTGCCAAGTAGTGAAAAGTCGAATGAATCAAAACTAAAAAGTGGAAAGAAATATAGTTTTGATATTTCAAAATCGGATCAGATTTTTGATGTGTTGCTTAAAGATAAACAGTTAATTTTGCCTGAGGGTAGAACTTTGCTTTATGTGAAAGAGTTAAAAGGAAAGTCTTACTGTAAGTTTCATCAAGCAACAAGTCGTTCGACTAACAGCTGTGTCCGTTTCAGGGACTTGATTCAAGAAGCAATAATGGAGGGGCGATTGAAATTCGATGATGGCAAAAAAGAGATGAAGGTTGATGTAGATCCCTTCGAAGTTGATGCTAGTTATGTTGAGCCTTGCTTTGGAGTAAACATGGTGGGCATGACCTACGATTTTGATATGGCTCTTGATGATTTCGAGTCACATGTCAGATCAGTGTACCCTAGGACAGGGGATGGTTTGCTAGACTTCTTGGTTCAACAAAAGATCAAAGACCGGGACGTATCTCTGTGTCCGCGGTGTAATGCTGTTTTCGATGCTGAAGTAGCAGCAATCTTTGAAAAAGAAAGGATGAAGAAGGAGTTGGCTCATCGGGAAGATCAGGCGCGCCAGAGGCAGCCAATCAGGCGTATGGAGAGCTCTAGTTCAATTACTCCTCAAGAGAATGTATCTACACCTTTAAGCCGTTCTCAGGCTATAGGTGTTCAGTGGATCAGGAATTGCCAGGAGTTCCAAAGACGTGATCATTTGTATCGATATAATCCATAGTGGGGGCATCGAGCGCCTTCCCGGAATCAGTATTTCTACTATCGAGGTCGTTCCAGGGGTTATCCACGAGGAAGAGGAGGAATGAGAAGTTTCAATCAGAACAAGAAACTTTCGAGTGATACAGGCAAGGAACTGAGCAAGGGAGCAACGCCTTCTGTGCATTCTAGAATCGTTTTTCCTTCTGATGGAGAAACTTACCCAAAAGAGATTCCATCACCTGCGAAAATGAAAAAGGGCAAGGCAGTAGCCCAATCTTCTGGAATTGATAAAAATAAAGATGTTGATGTAGATGAGGAATATTTTGATGAGGGTGATGATGATATGGTTGGAACAATATCGATCATTCCTACTGAATATTTGAGGGAGTATGAAGGAGATCCTGATGCAGATTATGATTTGGAAGATGAGGAAGCTTTTTCCTTCATCCGGATAGAGGATGAGCCAGGCTACTTCTTACGGCCTACTGAGAAGCAAATGTCTCACCTTCGCCCACTTTATATAACAACTACTTTAAGTGGGATAATGGTGAATAAGGTTTTGATTGATGGTGGCGCTGCAATCAGTCTGTTGCCAGAAAGGATGTTAATTAAAGTAGGGAAGCATCCTGATCATTTAGTCCCTACAAACATTGTTGTGACAGATTTTAGTGGGGCTTCAACTCCAGCCAGGGGGTTGGTAACTCTAACTGTAAAGGTTGGCTCATCTGAGCGTAATGCTGTCTTTGTGGTGGTCCCTTCGAGAGCGAGTTATAACGCTTTGTTAGGACGAGATTGGATTCATGGTGTAGGAGCTGTACCTTCTACCGTGCATCAAAGTTTGCTTTTATGGTCTAATGAGGGTAAACCTGAAACCGTCAAGGCAGATTCAAATTTATACGTCGAACAAATGCATGTCGATTTCAGGGTTTATAATCGTAAGTTAAAGCCTCTAGATGTTGATCGATCACTGAGTCCTTATAATTGTGAAGGGTGTTAGTTGTCCTCGGAAGGCCTCTCAGTGAAGTTGCGCTATCCAGAGGTGGATTGTAAACCAACTGGTTGGGATTGCCTCTCTTGAAGATTTGGAAAGGACTGCTCAATGGACCAGGTTGAGGGAGTTTCCAACTATCTGGTAACAATACAAAATTATTTAAATAATTCGCAGTTATTAGAAAATAAAGATGGTTCTTCTAATGAAGTTGAATCAGATATGGTTAGTAATTTTGTTAATTGTAATGTGTCTGATTCGACGTTCCCATTCGAATTTAGTTATAATTTCCTTATTTCTTGTAATGAAACTAATGATGCAAGCCGGACTGCCGATTTAATAGCAGAGGCTCATTGTGTAGAAAATAAAAGTGATGTTGATTTAGTCAAAGATCTTGTTTCTTCTATTTCTGATAATTCTATTGATTTTACTTTTGATTGCATCTATGATTTGGAACCTTTGGGATTTGAAAGGTATTCAATCAAAGAGGATGATTATTATAAAGGGTTTGAATCTCAAGATTCCTTAGAAGAAATTAATATAGGGAATCTTGATGATGTTCGAATTACATATATTTGTAAAGATCTTGTTGATCCTTTTTGAACTGAACTCTTTAATCTTTTATGTGAATTTAAAGATTGTTTTGCTTGGGATTATCATGAGATGCCTGGTCTCAATCATTCATTGGTAGAACATCGATTAGTATTGAAACCTAATGCTCGACCTGTAAAATAGACTCCAAGGCGTTTTGCTCCTGAAATGAATATTAAAATTAAAGAAGAAATAGAATGCTTAATCAAAGCAAAATTTATTCGAACTGCACGTTATGTGGAGTGGGTATCAAACATTGTCCTTGTTATGAAGAAAAATGGAAAGTTAAGAGTTTGCATTGACTTTCGAGATTTGAATAATGCTACTCCAAAAGATGAATATTTTATGCCTATAGCAGATATGTTAATTGATTCTGCGGCGGGGAATGAAATTCTTAGTTTCATGGATGGATATTCTGGATATAACCAGATTTTTATTGCAGAAGATGACGTGGCTAAAACTGCTTTCCGTTGTCCTGGGGTGTTAGGTACATATGAATGGATAGTTATGCCTTTTGGTTTAAAGAATGCTGGAGCAACATATCAGCATGCAATGAATGCCATTTTTCATGAATTCATTGGGAAGTTTATGGAGGTATATATCGATGACGTAATGGTCAAATCGATTTTCATGAGTCAACATATTGACCACTTAAGGAAGGCATTCCTTACTATGAGGAGGAAAGGACTAAAAATGAATCCATTGAAATATACTTTTGGAGTATCGGCTGGAAATTTTTTGGGATTTGTTGTTCATAAAAAAGGGATAGCTATTGATAAAAATAAAGCAGATGCAATATTAGCATTGTCTGCACCCAAATCGAAGAAGGAAGTGCAATCATTTTTGGGTAAGGTAAATTATCTTCGAAGATTCATCTCGAATCTTTCAGATCAAACTAGGGTATTTGCGCCTTTAGTGAAGTTAAAAAATGGTTCAAAATTCAAATGGACCACAGAACATCAATCGGCATTCAATTCGATCAAGGCATATTTATCAAAAGCCCCGATCATGGCGAATGTTCGTCCATCTGAGCCTTTAAAATTATACATTGCAGCATCTGAAAATACTATTGGATGTATGTTACCCAGGATGATGAAAACGGGCATGAGCGAGCAGTTGATTACCTTAGTCGAGTATTAACTGACATCGAAGCAAGGTATTCCCCAATCGAGAAACTGTGTTTGTCTTTATATCATGCATGTATGAAATTAAAGTGTTATATGGTGGCTAAGTCAGTGAAAGTTATCGCAGAAACTAACTTAATTAAGTATTTGTTAAGTTTCCCTATGTTAAGGGGACGTTTGGGGAAATGGATGTTGGCATTGACGAAATTTGATTTACAGTATGTTCCAGCTAAGGCTGTAAAAGGACAGGTCATTGCAGATTTTCTTGTAGATAATTCGAAAGATCCGAATGACCAGGGGGCAAACATAATCGAAGTGGAGAGCAGTTATTGGAAATTGTATTTTGATGGATCCAAGTATAAAGATGGTGCAGGAGTTGGAATTCTCATTATCTCACCAGAGGGTATTCCATGAGAATTCTTGTTTGAATTAAAATATCCTTGTTCGAATAATGTGGCCGAATATGAGGCTCTAATTTTGGGTCTTGAAATTTTAATCAGCAAAGGAGCCTTAGAGGTTCAAATTTTAGGGATTCACAGTTAGTCTTAAAGCAGTTATCAAAAGAATTTAAGTGTAATAATGAGACGTTACAGAAATATTTAGTAACTACTTGGGAATTATTAACGTCTTTTCGAAAGATTTCCTTGGTGCATATCCCTAGAATTCAAAATGAAATTGCTAATGAGTTAGCCCAAATTACTTTGAGGTATCGGGTTGGTCCAGAAACTCTTAGGAAATTATCTGGTATCCATCAAATTTTAGTACTAGCAAATGAAAGAGAGATTTTGTGTATGGATGAATGGGAGGATTCTGATTGGAGAAAGCCTATTGCTCTTTACTTAAAGGATCCCAATGTTGCTGTTGGTAGAAAGATAAAATTACGAACGATGAATTTTGTCTTATTGGCTGATGAACTGTATAAAAAAGGGATTGATGGGAGTTTGTCAAGATGCTTGAGTCAAGATGATCAGAATATTACTTTGGGTGAAGTTCATAATGGAATATGTGGTGCCCATCAGGCAGGAAAAAAAATGAAGTGGGTATTATATCGAAATCATGTATATTGGCCGTTTATGATAAAAGATTGTATTGATTATGCGAAGGCATGTCTGGAATGCCAAAAACATGGTTCGATTCAACAAATTCCAGCATCTGAATTACATTCGATAATAAAGCCATGGCCATTTAGAGGTTAAGGCAATTCCTTTGATCGAGGTAAGTCAAAGTGAGATAATAGATTTTATTGAGGAACATATTATTCATCAATTTGGAATTTCTCAAACGTTAAGCACTGATCAAGGAACAATGTTTACTAGTCAGCGGGTGAAAAGTTTTGCAGCTTCAAGGAATATCAATATGATTACTTCAACTCCCTATTATGCACAGGTTAATGGGCAGGTAGAAGCAGCAAATAAGATATTGATAAGCTTAATTAAAAAGCATATTGGGAATAACCCTCGAACATAGCATGAAACTTTAAGTCAAGTATTATAGGCTTATCGAAATTCACCAAGAGGTTCGACATGGACGTCACCTTATAAATTGGTATATGGCCATGATGCAGTATTACTGTTAGAAATTAATTTGAATACTTTAAGAGTATTAAAACAGAATGATTTTCCAGTTAATGACTATTGGAATACAATGTTTGATGAGTTAAATGAATTGAATTCGGAACGAATCCTAGCCCTTGATCATGTAATTCGGCAAAAAGAAAGTATTGCTCGAAGTTATAACCGTCGAATTAAGGAAAAGTCTTTTGAGATAGTCGAGTTAGTTTTAAAAGTCATTTTACCGATGGAAAAGAAATCGAGGTTTTTGGGTAAATGGTCCCATAGTTGGGAAGGCCATTTTCAAGTAATAGGGACGTATTCTGGAAATGCCTATCAGGTTAAAGATATCGAGTCAGGCAAAGTGATTAACTCGATTAATGGGAAATACTTGAAACTTTTCTATTGTTGGCAAACATAAAAGTTCAATATATATATATTTATATATATAAAGTCCAGAAAAGACGAAAGTCATTACAAAAATAAAATTAGAAATGAAAAGGAATTCAAGGTGCCACTAGTTTTACCAAATCGGAGCGAAGTTTTGCCCTTTTGTTTTCTAGAATGGAAAGCATTTCAATTTGTTTGAACTTGTCATCTTGAATTCTCTCAAGTTGTTTCTCATATTCTCCTCGCTTGGTATTAATTGAGACAAGTTCTTGAATAAGGAGATGTTGATCTTGTTGGGCTGCAGCCAGAGGTTTGGCTATGGTGGCTCGATTTCGGTGTATGGTGGAAAGTTGTTCTTGAATTTGAGTTAATTCTGCTTCGAGTCTTGCTTCTTCTTGATCATGAAAAGCTTGAACAGAAATAGCATGAGAAATTCTTCGATCAAATTCCTCACGAGAGGATTGGATTGGTTGAGCAGTTGCAAGGCAATTTTCTATGTTAGATTTTGCTGTGAGTTCTTTATTTTTAGTTTCTTAAAGTTAAAACTGAGATGCAACGCTTTCATTGAGAAGTTGTTTAAATTCTTGGATTGAAGCAGAGTATGGTGTGTTAGTTGGGAGTTCAAAAGAAGAATTCAAAAGATCAGCCATGAGTTGGTGGAGAAGTGGATCATTAACCCATGTGGTAGGTGGATGATCCAAGAGCTTGATGAGCGATCGAAGTTGTTCACGAGTGTCAGGATCCAATTCGATTAAAGGTTTTGATGTAGCAGGTCTTGAGATTTCTGGTTCAGGTACTGGCACTTTGTTTTCCTGGATAACTTTATTCAAAACAGAAATCAAGTTATCCAAGGAAGCACTTGTAGGGGTAGTAGAAGCACCCGCAATTTCAGGTCTTGGCCCAAGAGGAGTTTGAAGATTAGCTTGGAATGAGGGACTAGGTTGCAACTCTGGAGGAGTTTCTACAACCTTGGATCGAGAAGAGTCTGAATTGGTGGTATCGGCATCTTTCGAAGCCGAATCAGAGTCCGGGATCGCCTGGTTCTCTTCAGAAAATGTAGCTTAATTATTTCGTGAGATTGATTCAAGTCTGTGGGTTTCTTCTGGAGAGTGCTACAAGGGATTTGCTGTCAGATCAATCACTTGTGTTGTGTGAGGAAGAGGTGGACAAGTAGCAGGAATTGATTACAGGGATCCTATGAATTGAATTGAATCACATGTGATGTGGAGTGTTCTGGGTCATTTTTGTTGTTGGTGAATGGTATGACCAGGAGCCCCAATGGAAGAAGCTGATTGGGCAGCATTAATGGACTAGTACAAAAGGTACACAGTTATGAGTTTAAAATTTATTTTTTAAACTAATTAAGATGTGTGTAGTGATGATTGTGTTACCTGAGGAATTCTGAATCTTAGTATTAACTGAGGGCCGAGATCAGAATCAGCTGCGCCTTCCGATTGGGAGGAAGCAGCGAGAGAATCCTTATTGGTTGGTTCACTCTCATTAGCGCTTTCGCTTGATGATTGCAGTACTAACTGTTAAAAGTCCAGGGCCAATTAAGTTTAAAATAATATACAATTCGAAGGATATTTCGAGTTTGAAAAAATAGATTTATGAATAGAAGAATTACTTTTCGAGAGGTTTTGGTAGGAGTCATTCTGCTCTTATGTGGTGGTGGTCGAGCAGCATCAGCTTTCCTCTTGTGAGTTCATTTTGGGGAAGTTTTAGTGATAGATGTTCGGATGGAAGTTTGCTGAATGTCTTCTAAGGTACGGGTGTACCTTGAATAATAAGCAGCCCACCATTCGAAACAAGATTTGGTGATAAATGAACTGTGTTCATAGATTAGGAAGTTGAAGCTATCTCTTCGTTTTTTATTTTTTAAGAGACAAGCGTTGAAATCTTCTTGAGATGTCAAAGTAATGTGACAAAATGGTTCATTGTGTCGAGGTTGTGGGGTTGGGATAGCTTGAGAAAATCCCAGTTGTCTTGCAATTAAATGAGGAGCATACAAGGTTATCTTGAACCTTTCTTTCTTATACTATGGCAGCCCTATTGGTATCACTTGAACAGCTAACAGGTTTGCCCAAGTTCGATTTGCAAGTTTATTCTCTTCATTGGAATTTGGGAAGAGCAAACGATCAAGCCAGGCAGGATCACGATTGCAACGCAAAAAAGGAGTGAAATTGAGTTGATCGTTATCGAAATCTTTGCAAGAATGAAAGAGGGATAAGGCAGCCCAGAATTTGTCCTCATCTAACTAAGTGTTTGGAAAATTGGGTTTGTAGTTTGACAAACGAAAACCTTTAATGTATTTTTTGTTAGTACTACCACCTTCAGGTTTGGTCATAAAATTTTCAAAGATGGCATTAAGCCATAATTGAAGGAGCCAGAGCGGACCTCCTATGTTGATTATTTTGTTGTCTCGGAGATCACAAATGAATTGACCAAGTTCTTCAAAATGTGTTCTAGAAGACGCTTGGCCAAGTTAAGAGCTTTCCCTTCATGCAAGAGAGCAGTCAGGGGGAGGAAAAGTTTTGACATTTGTACATTTCGAGAACAGAACAAGATTGCATTTAACCAGTAAAACAAGAAGGCCACATGCTCACTGTCAGTGATTTCTGTATCATCTTTAACCATGTTGTGGGCAATGAATTCACTGTAAGAAGTATTAAAGACAACGTTGTATTGATTCTTAGATTGCATGTCAGGAGTACAATCTGGAGAATTTATTGGAAGTCCTGTAATGGCAGCAACATCAAGGAGAGACATCCCGATCATTCCGCAAGAAAGGTGGAAGTTGTTGGTTGTTCTATTCCAGAAACAGGCACCGCCCCAATCATCCAAGGGTGCGTAGTGAGCGAGAAATGGGAGAGCATTAGTAGTTCCTGTATTCCTAGGGCTCCCCAAGTAGCACCCTTTGTAGGCTCGAGGTGTTGGTACCAAGTTGTGAAATCGAACCCTCGAGGATTGATTTTTGGGTTGTTCCGGAAGGATTTTTGGTTGATAAAATGAGAAATGTTGAAAGCTTGGTTTATTAGTAAATCCTCTCCTTCAGCATTTGGGAAGAAAGAAAGCTTTTTGTTTGCTCTATCAAGAGTTTCAATTGGTCCAAGGAAGCAGTGCGTATCTGACCGATTTTGAAGGGGATTAGGATCCTGGTGTCATTGACCTGCAAATAGGGGTCGTCAATGATTTCATCATTGACTTGGTTAAGAATGCGAAGGGCTGGCGGAGATGGCGGTGCTATTACATGACCTTTACCCTTGTCTTGGGTATTGGCATGAGAAGAGGAACCAGCCATTGTCGAAGGAAAAGAAAGGAGGTTGAAAGTTGAGAATTTTGTGAAAGAATTCTTGGTGTAAAGAAAATTTAGAGAGTGATGAAGTTCAAGAAATTCGAACAAAGAAGAAGGTGATGAATTTAAAGCACCACTGTAGCTGTTACTATAGAAGGGATGCAAATAAAGGTAACTTCGCGAGGAAGATGAAGTGGTAGAGAGAGAAATCGCAAGTTTCGGAAGACGTGTTGAGTGGGTTAGTAATAATGGGGAGTTTTAAATGATAATTATTTCTAACTTGAAAACTGATGTTTTTGGATTAAGTGTTTTATTCTTCGATAATGTTATCGAAGGCAACCACATTAATTCAAGGGGGCAATTTGTTGATGGAAAAATATTTTCGATAAAAGTGAATTGATTCGAAATGAGTTAGGTTCGATTTCTCGAGAAGATATACGCATGAGCATGAGGTTGGAAGCAATTGGCGTTGATTTGGGTTTCGACTGTTTTGTTAAATCGAGTCGGTTTAATCGAATAGGAGATTCGATTCGAGACGATGAATAGGGTCTTCGATGAGCTAGTCGAATAGTTAAAGAAGTGGAGAAGTTAATGGCTTTTATTGCATGAGGAGATCATGGGGAATATCTACAATCATGCGGCGGGAACAGTTACCAAGGGAGATTGCACTTCAAATTTGAAATGTCGTATTTAATTGTAATTAATTGTAGATTAATTGTCAGTTATGTAAGATTAGCCTATAAATACTAAGAAGTATTAGTGAATAAGGGTTGGAACTTTTACTTAGAAAACACTCAAGCACACTCACATCCCAGAAAATTCCTGAGTCTGCAATCGAATAACTTTTCTGTAGGGTTCCTTCCATCGTTTTATCCTTTCAGTTTATTCCCTTATAAATTTATGTTTTAAGCAAGTTTATTTTCCAAGTATTCTTTATCTTCATCTTTGTTCAATTTACATTTCTGCATTGTTTACTTTTAATTGATTCAGTTAAAAGCATTTTTAACGTTTTCCTTTAATTTCAACGCAAACCTTTTCGTTATTACCATGTTTTCTTTTCGAAAACCTTTTCTTCAATCTTTTCTATAATTTATCAATTCTTAATTTATTTTAATTCCCAATCTCGGTCTAATCAAAGACACTTTGATGCACTTTTAGAAAACTGGTACCTGCACAGAGGAGTAGGTTTCGCTCCCAGACCACTAGATATTGAACCACCATCAATTTGCTAAAAATCGACAAAACAGTAATCTAAAATGCAGAAATCGAAAATGCAGAAATAAAAAATAAAAAATACAAGGAGAGTAAAAGCTCACCTTGATGTAAAGACGAAAATACAAAATCAAACAAAAAAAGGTAAAAAAAAGTAGCCAAAATCGCGTCTAAGATAAAGATGGGAGGAAAATCATACCGCACATAAAAGAGAGGGATGGAGAATTGTGCCATGCTAGAGAGAAAGAAAAGGAAAATCGCTTCGCGCCAGAAACAGAGAGCATCGCGCCTGAGAGAAAGGAAAGAAGATAGTTTTAGCACTTGGGTAAAGTAGAATGAGAGCGTGTTATAGAATGAGACTAGACTTTGTTTTTGAGTTTTTTAGATTTTGTATTTGTATATGTATTTATATATAATAGTTTAAAATTATGGTAAAAATTAGTGTATACGTAACATAATTAATATTAAAATTAGTTAGTGTTAGTTAATTAAAATTTAATTTTTTGTGTTTTTTATAATTAAATAAATTAAAATACACACGTAAACCTTTTCTTTTTATTTTGTCTTCGAACTAATACTCTAATACTCGCAAGTACACCTAGCTAGCTACTTTCAATAAAATAAAATATATGGGTTTAATCATAACTAAAATATGCGTTGATAAATATCTTAACTCAAGTGAAGGATCTAAATTCCTTGATCGTTGCCGCCACGTACGATACCAAATCAAAATAATTTTCAATCCTTCTAATGAGGGAATGTGATCTCATACCACCAAACCTAATCTAATGATTATTCATGTCCTCGTTTTATTGTATGTTGACTCTATTTCTGTCGGCTAGTGATGATTTACAAAGAATTTCTTAGACAAGAGATTTAAATTTAATTGCCTATTTCTAGTGGATTTAGTTTGAGGCACTCTTATTTAGTATGTACACATTTTCATTTCTTTTCTTTTTCATTTTTTATTTTTCTGATCTTCAATAACGAAGTTGATTGGTTCATAACCTCAGACCACTCAAAAGCGAGCATGTAAATAAGGAAAAATTCTCAGAACCATGGTTATAGTATTTCTCAATTAAAATTTTATGTTATGTAATAATATTTTTTTAAAAAAAAAATAAAATTGTATATTCATAGCAATCATATATAGATATGATGAATATGGGACAACTATGGTGTGGTCACAAAATCAAAAGGATTATGCAATTGGCCACACTTATATAGTGCACATATATAACATTGGATAGACGTCGCTATTACCCTACATCCAAAAGAGAAGCTTCATTTAATCTTCTATTCTTTTCTTCCTCCCTATCTATTCTTTGTCTATTTGCAAAGTGTTGCCTTGCCTGCCTGCAGGTAGTTAAACCTATAACCACTTAGCAAGGGACCGAACTCAGATGACAGAATAATTCAATTGAGTTTCTCCTTTCGCCTGTCGACAATGAGTTTGACTTGGGGCGGTGGTGATTTAGTGGCAGTGGGGGGCAAGGTTGCTTTGTTACCTATTCCATTAGGAACTGCAGATTTTTTTTGTCCATCACATTCATGCATTTACAATTCATGTAACGGTATTGATACTCCTAAAGGGTGTTCTATTTGCTCGTAGCTCGCGATTAATACTAATGCAAGACCAACAATGATATTGGTTTTACTGTATTACATACAGCAGGTGATAAGAATCATGAAACCAATATATGGCATCTCACCTTGGTTATATTTACAATTTTTGAATTGAATATAAAGTTTATTATTTAATTTTTATTCCGGATCGGAGTTATCTGAACGGTGATTTGGGACTGAATGTAAGGTTTAGACTCTTTTTGAGACAGTGTTTGACTTGTGCTAGTACCTGCTGCCGTCCGAGTTCTTCGCAAGAAGGTAGGATGGTACCTTTTAGAGTAGTTCTACTTTTGTTGGTGGATAACCGTTCTCTTTTGTTAGAGAGATCGTTGAGATCTCCCTTCTGAATTAATAAGAAATATCTTAAAAGTCAGTTACTTATTTAATTAGATAAATGAGATTGAACTCATGTTGCTATGTTCGACTTCTATAAAGTTAGGTAGGAATAGATTGAAACAATATCTGTATGTTAAATTTTATTCATTTTAGATGGGCTAAATTTTAGACCAGTACATGAATAATATTTATGAAAAAAATTTGTTTTTGCTATTTGAAGGAGTTGAATCCAAGATTTTTTGGTTATAATATAACGTTAGTACTTAATAATATTTTAGTAATATTAATACGATGTCTATAATTCTAATGCACTTAACATTTAGAGAAAAAAGACAAATAGATTTCTGATCTTTTGTTTTGTGGACATTTTCGTCTTTAATCATTGAAAAATACTTTTAAGTTTCTGACATTCACAAAATTTGGACGGATCAGTCCTTCCGTCCAAATGCCTCTGTCAAGGACTGATCCGTCTAAATATCTCCGTCAGAAACTGATCCGTCCAAATTTTTTGAAGATCAAAAATTTAAAAGTATTTTTCAATGGTCAAAAACAAAAATGTACGCGAAACAAAAAATCATGACCTATTTATCTTTTTTTCTAACATTTATATCAAACAGTTACACTTAAAACAACTAAACAAGTGAAAAATATTGTAATGAAATTTTTGGAATTAAAAAAAAATTAATTTGAATCCGACCAAAAAGACATCAAATCGAATTGAATGTTGGAATGACGTGGGGTCATGATGGAACACTACCTCTCGAGGCATCAACGGCGATTGTTAAAACTTAAAATAAAGAAGTTGAAGACTTTGAAGCTAAGTTCAATGAATCAAAATTCCATTGACATGTGCCAAATACAAAATGGGGCCACCACGCTGAGCCAAACCTTATCTATTTATCCTTAATTTCTACAGATGATGCAATTACTTATATTTTGATTTTGATAATGTCATTTTTATTTTTAATATATTCATATAAAAACAAAACGAAAAAATAAAATAATAGTGATAATATTTATTTTTTAATATGTAAAACTTCCATTTTCCAAAAAATTCAAACACAAACTAGAAATATATATTAAGTTCTATTTTTATAAAGATACCAAAAAATGCCATTGTTTAAAAAATATTTAAAATTATAAACAATTTTATTATAGACATAATATATAACAAATTTAACGTCGTTTGATCCGTGTAATTGATTCTATTTAGTAGTAGAATAAAATTTTATTGTTATTGTTTAAATCAAGGTTCTGAAAACTGGTTCGGACCGGCTAGTCGAACCGGTTAAACCGTGAACCGTAAAGAAATACGGTTTGGGCAAATAGTAAAATCGAAAATTTTAAAAATCGGAGATGAACCGATAAATCGGCTGAGAATCGGTCGGTCGAACCGAACCGTGACCCGGCCGATTTTTTGAGCGGGGAGCCAAACGTCGCCGTTTCATCTGCTGCACTTAGCTTTCCCTAATTCCATCCTCTCGTTCGTGCTAGATGCCCCAACTCCATCCAGATTCT
>NC_029791.2:122514219-122516316 GCF_000816755.2 Arachis ipaensis | reverse complement strand
CTTCCTCTCTCACACTCAGTCCAAGGCAGGGCTCCTCTCAATCGAGCTCTTGGCCGTCCCTCACCTGCATCCAGCCACCGCTTCGTTCCGCCGCCGTCGTTTCTTCGAGCAGCCACCGTCTGGTCGCTCACTTTCCCTCCATCGCGCAGTAGCCATCGATATCAACCTTCCCTTCCATGCTCTGTTGAAGGCTTCTTCTAGCTTCTAGGTAAATTTTTTTATTAACTATGATTGAACCATTGTTTGATTCTGTGAAGCTCTGTGAACTGTGAAGTCACTGAAGTGTGAACTGATTTACTGAACCATTCTAGCCTGTTGCGTGCTTTGTTCAAGGCTTCTAGGTTCTAGGTAATTTTTTTAACTATAATTGAATAATTTGTTGTTACTGTGAAGTTCTGTGAATTGTGAACCGTGAACTGTGAGCTATGTCTATGATTTAGCTTTTTTATTTTTATGTGAACTGTGAACTGAACTGTGAACTTTGTTGAATGATTGTTGAATAATTATGAATAATTATTGTTAGTTAAGTTGTGAATTTTGTTGTTGTAACTTGTTACTAGGTTGAATTATCATCGAATAATTTTGACTTGTGAGATTATTGGGTTGGAGTGATTTGCTATGGGTTCTTGTGAACCTGTGATTTTGGACTTGTTAGTTCGTTAAATAGTTGTTGTCATTCTTGTACTTGAGATTATTGGGTTGCTTTGCTGATGGTTGTCTTTTGTTATTCGTCTGCTTCTTTTCCATAATGCTTAATTCTGCTTCTTTCTTCTTAAGCTCTCCTTCAGGTTGAGATATTGTTTTGCACATATTTTCTTTCTCAGCATGTTCTTTCTGCAGGATATTTGTCAATTCATTGTGATGTTTCTTCAAGATTTCCACTTCTGTCATCAGGGTACCAAGTATCTTATCCACATCTTGGTTCCCTTGCAATACCACCTCGGTCATTTGCTCTGTTGGCTTTGCTTTAGAAAATACGTGCTTTTCTACCATCAGCTTCTTAATTTCAATCCTAAGAACCTGAATTTGCTTTGATAATGTGTGATCCTTTTCATCCTTTTGCCTTTGCACATTTTCAAGTTGTTTAGATTTAACCTCAAGTTCTTGTGATTCTTCAACCCTAGGTATGAATCTTGTTTTTTGTAATAATAATTGTTGAAACATTGATTAATTATTGGTTCTAAACCTTGTTGTTGATTGCTTGAAGCATGATTAATTTTTGAAGTATTGATTGATTAATTGATTAGGGTAGGGTTGTGTTGTGTCGTTCCAAGATGAATACGATTGTTTTGATTTATGATGCTTGCTGGTTGTTATTTGATCTCACCGCATTTCAGATTTGATCAATGAAATATTTTCCAAACATTCAGTTTTTGGTTTGCATTTCCATATATTGACTTGGATTTATACCTTACTCAAATTTATCCAATGGAATAAGTCAAGCTGATTTCATAAAAATCCCAAATGACTAATAAGATTGAATGACAAACTTGATCAGTTGAATGTTGGATGATATTTTTAAGTTTATATTAGAATATAATTATGTTTTAATGTGTTTATTTATATTTTGTTTATTATTTTATTATAGAACGATTTTTTCGGTTCAACCACGGTCGAACTGGTTGAACCTATGAACCAATGAACCAGTAGTTAAAGCGGTTCGATGATCGATTCGGTTTTCAGAACCTTGGTTTAGATAGAGTACATTTTGTATTATTCTTTTTACTATTATTCACTCTTAAAATTAAAAAAGAAAGTAGTTATGTTAAATCAGAAATGCTAAACAGCAAAGAGATTTTTAAACTAAATCCAATTGAGTTACACTTATTATAAACACAATTTTTTTACTCATTTAATCTCTTCTCTTCTTTCTTTTGTCTTTTCTTCCTCCTGCCTCCTCCTCTTCTTTTACTTCTTTTTTGTTTTATTTCATCGCCTTTGATATTTCTTTTTTTTCTTCCTCCTCCTCCGTTTCCTCCTATTTAATTTCTTTTTCTCTTCCATCATCATCATCATCTTATATATATATATATATATATATATATGTTCAACAAAAATATTGATTATAAAATTTTAGTATACAGCACAGAAAATTTT
>NC_029791.2:122509732-122514214 GCF_000816755.2 Arachis ipaensis | reverse complement strand
ATTTTAGTGCAATTTTATGGTGACCAACACAAAAAACTTTATATATTAGTTTAAAAATTTTGTTTTCTATGAACTTATGTGTGGGTGAAGGCCGATTAGCTACCAGTAAAATAGTCGTAAAATCATCAATAATTTGACGCAAAATATAATTTGTGTCAGATAAGTTACCGCCTAGCAACTAATGCTTTTCTTGCTAATTACAAGTCCCAGATCAGTGAGGCAAATACAGCAGTTGCTAATTTATCGAAAAAAATTTTTGTGACCAAATATATAGTCGCAAATCCATCACTGAAGTAAAAGCTAATTCCAATGAAAAAATAGACTAAACGGTAGTCGCTAATTAGCGACAAACTCTACTGCAGCAGGCTCATCGCAAAATTCAATCTAATTTCGTAAACAAAATAGAATGCTTAGTTGATGCTAATTAGTAAGGAATTTTTCCAAACCTAACTCGTCGCAAGTTGTTCGCTAATATGATTGCAAATCTATCACATTTGTTAGAAAATCTATAGCTAATCTTTGAAAATCCTTAATCAAATTTGTAGGAATATTGTCGCTAAAGCAAAGCTATTCTAAATGAGAAAGCAAAGTTACGAAGTAGTCGCTAATTTGCTCGGGAATAATATGTAGTCAATTAGTTGCAATACTATCGCAAATGTCATCATAAATTTCTTTTAAACTAGTAATAAATCGATAGGTATCTCACGAATGTTTTAGTCGCCATGGAGTCTTTAATTTGTCACCATCATCAACAGCTAGTATATCGCTAATGTTTTCCAGAATATTAGTTAGAATACTAATTTTGTCGCTATATTAAAATAAACCTCATATTTTTTTTAGTCATTGAACTAAAAGATTATAATGCATACAAATATAATTAGTTCATCAAAATTATACATGTTTAAATGCCTATTCTATCTATTCAATAGCTCTAAATCTAATAATAACCAAGTCTTGGGCTTGATCAAACGCCTATTCTATCTATTCAATAGCTCTAAAAAATATGACTTAGTTAGTAAATTAACAAAGAAAAAGGCTCAGTTATAATATCATATAAAAATAAGTATTCACTCACTTATTTAAAAATGTTTCAATCTAGCTGCACAAATGTGATCATGCTTCTATAAAATTCATTATACATTATACATCTCAGATCCTCATTGCACATTGAAAATTTAAAAAAAAAAGTAAAAAATACAAATAAACAACACCTAAGACTTGACAGTTGATACATTGAGGTAAATGTATTAAACTGCATACTTACTTCTTCAAAACTATAGATATCTACATTAGTATCTATGTTCGCAAACATAGTTGGTTGATTTGCTGAGATATTGTTGGACAAGGTAAAAATATTATTTTCTCCATCATCCTTCCCTTTTATTATTATGCAAAAAATATGAAAAGAATAATCTATTTAAGTAAACCTGCAGGCATGAGCAAGAAAATGAAAAGAAGATAAACCTAAGTATTAGGTGAATTATTTTTCAAGAAATAGTGCTAGTAAATATGTTTCATGTTCAACACGAAGTATATCATAATGAATTTTTTTAGCATAATGTGTAATGATTTACTCACCAAAAGTATCGTACAAGTTTAATATAATAGAATTATTTCATGAGTAAAAAACAAAAAATAGAAAAGAAAGAAAATGAGAATTCAACTATGAAATAGTGGATAGTCAGCTATATGCTACAAAATCTCACAACAATTTTTTCTTCTTTTTCCCTAACAAATTAACAAATGATAGATTCTATTAATACTTTGATGCCAAGAGAGTTAACTACAAGTCTATAATCGTGCATTAGTTTCTAATAATCTAGGCCTCACGAATAATTCAAGCACAAAAAAATTATAAACTACTTAACCAATCAATATATGCTACGAAAAGTAACAGTTTAAAAGGTCACAAAAATCATTTCCAATGAGCAGAAAAAGGAACAATAAAATTACAATTCCAAGAACAAAATATAAAATACTTACCCTTAAAATGGAAAGAATCTCATTTCTGTGCATTTGTTGACAAGTTAAGCAAATTAAGAATGTCTCACTACAACAAAACAGTGAAGTGGCGGCGGTTTTTTGAGGGGTTGCGGCGGTTTCAACCGCCGCTATTTTCGGGTCTCGGCGATGATCAAAGTGTGGCCAGGTCAATCGTTGGTACAGCAGCGATGGCGATTTTAAAGAACCGCTGGAATAACCGCTGTGAGAGTCACTGGAAAAATCGCGGTGGTTTGAAACCGTTACTATGTGCTTGAAGCAAGCAGGTGTATGGCGACGGTTTAGGCAACTGCCGCAAAATTGAAATTTGAATTTACCGCAAAAAGCCTTACAGGAACGTCTGATATGAATTTCGTGGCGTTTTAAAACCGTCACGATACCTGCAATATATTTTTTTTAAATAAACAAATTTATATATAAACTACTTCCGAGTGCTTCGATCCTAATAAAAAAATTACTACTACAATATTAAAATCTACAACTCAAAATAAAATAGAAAAATCTACCAAAATAATATGAATATTGCATTTCAAAATATAATATATATTTAATATGTCTGACATAATCATAAATCAAACACAACCAGTGTTTAACAACTATATTTACAATGCTCATGTTACTTGCTTTGTTGCACTTACACAATTTCAATTCATATTTTTTTGGGTTATTCTTGTAACAAAATATTATATTTTCATATCTAACATCACTATATCTTAATGTATGAGAAATTACAGAATTAATCAACGTTTTTCAATCAAAAGCTTAGGTGATCATATTATATATAACACTTTCTAAAATTATACATTATATTATCCATCAAAAACTGTTCATAAGAAAAATTGAGAGGGAAGAACATTCTAATAGAGAAAGAGATAGAGTAACCTTAAATTGCATAAATTTGCACTTCTAGGAGAGAAATTTGTGCGTTCATAGTGATGATCAAGAAGGAGAAATAACTAGAGAATAAGATAATGGGTTATCAGTGATTATTAACTAGAAGAAGCATAAAATTGAATCAGAAAAGAACAAAGAAAAACACAATTAGCTTACCAGGGACATGAACAAATGCGAATAGTTTTGCTAAGCCATGATTTCTTGCATATTTTTGTTCTGAACGAAGAGTTTTTATTTTCACTGCAATTGGGGTTCTGGGCGCGAGCTAGGTTTTGGAAGAATGAAAAATTGAGGTAATGGCGGATAGTAGTGGGTAGTGGAGCTAGCGAGAAGTGCGAATGAAAGAGGAAGTAGGCTGTTTAAGCAGGTAATGGTGCGAATTTCATCAACCGCCGCGTAGCGAACGTGCAGGACGCCGCCGGGTTTGTGCTTCAGAGGCAGTTGCTTTATACCTCCAGTATGTGAAATTAGGGATTGCAGCAACGGCGGTTCTATTTGACCGCTTCCCTTTTATGGCCGCTGGAATTCACTTTTGTTGTAGTGTCTGGAGAACGATTTTCTTTGCGGTTTTGTCAAGTTATGCCTATACTGTTAGAACAGTTATCTGACCTAAGCATTTGCAGATTTTGTTGTTGATGCTTCCTTCATTCAAAATATTATTTTTTTTCCTGTAGAAAATAAGGAGTTAATTACTATTCCAGTAAATAACCACCAAATTTTCAGTTGAACCACACTCTCCCAAGACTCAACCAACCAAACTCCATCAGGATAACTAATATCTATGTTTTACCTATTTTGTGTTGACAATTTGGCATTCTTGATTGAAAATTCTCATCTCAGCGTAAGTGATAATATGCACCTAATAGAACTTTTAAATATCAGAAGACAAAACAAACAAAAACAAAAAAAAAATTAGTTTTTATATTAAAATAATAAGCAATTGAGAATGGCATGTCAAATTCAATGGAGTTGCTAGTAATTCATGAAAAATTATATTTATACATTAAAATCATATTTAAAAAATTTTTCAAAAAGCAGCATAAAATCTATTTCCATTTAAAAAATTTTCACTCTATTTTCACATGCAGTACCATTCCAATAATATAATTAAAGCAGAACGAATAAAAAAATTGCAAGGACAAATTAAAATTGAGTAGCAATGCTATGAGGCACTAAATACAATTGCCAAGTGAATTAATACATAACGTTAATTTAATTAGGGGAAAGAGGTGCATACATAGTGAATATTGGGCAGCAATGATTCTTCCACTCTAAAGTGGCTTCTGATGAGAGCCTTGCAAATCCAAAACCATAAGAAAATGGAACAAACACAAACACATACGAGGTAATAACAACAACAACATGAATGAGAATATTGCAAGCTAAATATTAATTTCAAAAACAAATAAATAAGAATTTGATTATTACATAAATTCTAAAACTAAAACATAACATATATTAAGATAAAGATTTAATGGAACAAGCATAAAGGCTTATTTTGACATTGTTAGGTGGATAAGGCATTTCATTGAACATATGAGATACATAAAACACAAAGACAAAAGTGCAATCGTAATTGTTTTACTC
>NC_029791.2:122494295-122508811 GCF_000816755.2 Arachis ipaensis | reverse complement strand
TTGTCAGTGTCGAGGGAAGAGAAGATGATGGCATTAAGAGCGTTCGCAGTGCGATTTGGTTCGATTATTTAAGAAAAAATCATTCTAACCAATGTTATATTAATCCCGCGATTCGATTTTTTTTACCAAAACCAACCGAACCAAACCAAACTAATTAAAATCGCTTTAGTTCAGTTTGGTTTTTCGATTTTTCAATTAATTAATAAAAAAATTTGTCCTACTTATTCACAAAATAATAACATGAAATCATACATTACAATAACTAACAAACTAACCTGAAATCAAAAGGGACAGAACAATAATCAACTTGACTAAAAAAATACTAACAATAATCAACGTGACTCAGAAATTGCTAACAAATTAGTAGAAGCACCAACAAGTTAAAACCATTAAAAATTTTGCAAAAATAGTAGAAGCAGATGGAACTATAATCAACCTGACTAAAAAAAATTAAAAAGCAAAAAAAAAAAAGCAAGAGACTGAATCAGAAATAGAACCAAACTGAATCAGAAAAAACAAATAAAATTAGAACAAAAAACAAATCAGAATAGAACAAATTCAATAAAATCAGAGTCAACAGAATCAAAATGCTAGTTGATTTCAACTATTACATTTCTTCCATATTTCACCTCCTTCCCCTAAATGTGCTAGTTGATTCCAAGCTCTAAAAAATTTATTCAAAACAGTGAAATTATAACAGAATCATAAAAATTTTCAAAACACAGAATGTTAACAACAAATGATGATCAAGGAAATAGAATCATAAAAATAGAAATTAAAAAATCAGAATCATAACAACAAACTTACAAACAGAACATCAAGAATTAGAATAATAGAAACATGAATTCAAAATAGAATTAAAAAAATAAAAACCCTAATAAGTAGAACAAAAGATAAAGAGAGCAAAAAAATAAACAGAACAAAAATCAAACCCTAAATCATCACTACAATTTCAAAAAAATAGCAGAAGCCATCAGTGAAGAAATAAAAGAACAATAATCAACAATAAGAAATATGACCAACCTGACACGGAGGCTCCATTTCTGATGTGTGCTGCTGTTGCGAATGGAGGATGACAACAGCTGTTGGTGCAGGGAGGACGATGGCAACTCTTTCAAGTTTAGAGTTTGGATACATTGGTGTACTCATTGGTTTGGAATTCTCTAAACCAAATTTTTTTACCAACTCTTTGGTATATTTACCTTGGTGCACAAAAATGCCACTAGGAGTTTTTTTTATTTGGAGTCTTAGGAAGAATGTGAGTTCTTCCATCATACTCATATCAAACTCACTAGTCATTAAGTTTCCAAAATCAGCACACAAGGCTTTATTAGCCGAGCCAAACATAATATCATCCACATAAACTTGAACAAGAATAAAATTATCATTAGATTCTTTAATAAAAAGAGTTGTATCTGTGGTACCTCTTTGAAAATTATTTTTTAATAAAAAAGAGCTAAGTCTTTCATACCAAGTTCTAGGAGCTTGTCTCAAACCATAAAGAGCTTTTGAAAGTTTAAAAACATGGATTGAAAATTTTCTATTTTCAAAACTGGGAGGTTGTGTCATGTATACCTCTCTATCAATAATACCATTTAAAAAGGAACACTTGACATACATTTGAAAAATTTTGAACCTTTAATGTGCAACATAAGCTAGCAACAATCTCATTACCTCCATTCTTGCAATCGGAGCAAATGACTCATCAAAGTCAATTCTCTCTTCTTGATCATATCCTTGAGCCACTAGTCTTGTCTTGTTTCTTACAATGCTACCATCCTCACCCAATTTGTTCTGAAAGATCCATTTGGTTCTTGTCACCTTCTTCCCATTTGAGCTTGGCACTGATGTCCAAATTTTATTTTTCTCAACTTGGATTAGTTCCTCTTCCATTGCTTTAACCCATGATGAGTCATCAAGAGCTTCTTTAACATTTTGAGGTTCTATTTGAGAGATGAGGGCAAGATCGTTTTGTTCCGTACTTCTTCTAGTTGATGATCTTATGGTAACTCTTTGTAATAGATTTCCTATTATAAATTATTGTGATAGTTCTTCAAGAACTTCCATTCTTTGGGTTTGGGTGATACTAGAGCAGATCTAGTCTGATTTGTTTCAAGACTATTAATATTTGCAGAATCTTTTGCTGTGGTAGGAGACAAAACAAATTTGTCTCCTACAATTTGTTCTGCAGAATCAAAGTCAGGGACTTCTTGCAAATATTCTGATTTAACGTGAACTTAGGTTCCACTCAGGTTCTGTTCAACTTGATTTCCTACATCATTATCTTCTACAACACTTGAAATTGAGTTAAATTCACAAAAAGTAATATGTGTGGTCTCTTCAATGATCCTATGTTCTTTAAGGTATACTCTATAGGCTTTCTAGTGATTGGGTAACCTACAAATGTACATTCATATGATTTTGAATCAATTTTTCTAAATTATCTTTTGTGTTCAAAATAAAATATTTACATCCAAAAATATGAAAGTACTTGAAATTTGAAGGAGTTCCTTTCCATAGCTCATAGGGAGTTTTCTTTAAAAGCTTTCGAATGATGGTTCGATTCAAAATATAACAAGATGTATTCACAAATTCAGCCCAAAGAAATTTAGGTACATCACTTTCACAAAGTATGGCTCGAGTCATTTCTTGAAGGCTTCTATTTCTCCTTTCAACAACTCCATTTTGTTAAGGTATTCTAGGACAAGAGAAATTATGTGATATACCAAATTCATCACAAAATGATTTAAAATCTTGGTTTTCAAATCTTTTTCATTTTTAATCTTTTTGCATAAAATATTAAAGGCTAAAAATGCATCATTCTTGTGAGCTAAGAATAGAATCCAACCGAATTTAGTGTAATCATCAACCACAACTAAACCACAATATTCACCCCCTAGGCTTTGAGTTCTAGTAGGACCAAAAAGATCAATATGTAGCAATTCCAATGGTCTCTTAGTTGAAACAACTTCCTTGAGTTTAAAAGAGCTTTTAGTTTGTTTTTCCATTTGACAAGCATCACAAGTGATGTCTTTGTCAAAAAAAAATTTAGGAATACCTCTAACTAAGTCCTTTTTGACAAGTTTTGAAATCTTAAATATACTAGCATGTCCCAATATTTTATGCCATAACCATTTTTTGGAATCCATGGAAGTAAAGCATGCTACATTTTGTTCTTTTAGTTCTTCCAAAGTAAGACCATACACATTATTATACGTTCTTGCAATAAACAAAAGATCACCAGCTTTTTCATCAACAACTAAGCATTCTAACTTTTTGAAAGTAGCCCAATATCCCAAATCACAAAATTTGACAATGTTTAAAAGGTTGTGCTTAAAACCATTAACCAAGAATACATTATCAATGAATGTAAAAAAAAAAAAAAAAATTTACCAACTTTACCTAAAGTTATGATTTTTCTTTTTCCATTGTCACCAAAACTCACAAAACCTCCATCATACTTGTTAAGTTTGATGAAAAAAATAGACTTTTCGGTCATGTGTCTTGAGCATCCATTATCTAAGTACCACATGTCTTTCTTCTTCTTAGATGCAAGGCAAATCTCTTCCTCTTGATCTTGATCAGCCATGAAGCAAGCATGAGCTTCATGTTCATAATCTTTTTCTTCTGAATCATTTTCAAAGTCTTCCCAAGATGCTATCAAAGCCTTTTTCTTGTCCTTCCTTGGTTTGTCTTTTTTTTTTTAACTTGGAATAATTATACTTGAAGTGATCAACCTCCTTGCAATGATGACAGATTATCTTGCTAAGGTCTCTCTTTTGATCCTTCCGAACTTGATCCTTTGCTCTTTCCTTTGCCCCTCATGAGTCTTCTTAGCCTCTTAGCAAAAAATACAATTTCGTCATCTGATAAATCATCATTGGAATCATCTTGTATTGAATTTGATGAATTTTATTAATTTTTCCCTGCATTTATTCATTGAAATAGTATGATTTTGTAAATTCCTAAATTATGCTTAAGAGTAAAAACATGCTTTTTAAGCTCTTAATTTGCTAAATTTGATTTACTTTAATTCTATTTAATGTCTTGATGTGTTTGTTAAGTGAGTTCAGGCTTAGAAGGCAAAGATTGGATTGAAGAAATAAAGAAAAACATACAAAGTGGAGAATTCATGAAGAAATGATGATTTAGAGTAACTCATGGCTGCACGTACGCATGTTTTACGCGTACGCGTGCATTGGGATTTTGTCAGGCCATGCGTACGCGTGACATACCGTATACGCATGACATTTGGCACGTGACTCACTTAAAGAAAATGTGGCTGGTGATTTCTAGATTCCTGGAAGCCCAAATCTAACTCAATTCTGAAGTATTTGAGGCTAAATCCAAGAAGAAACAAAGGAAGAGCAATTAGGTTTAGTTTAGGAACATATTTTAAGTTATATTCTAGAGAAAAAAGCTCTCTCTTTTCTCTAGAATTAAGGTAGATTTAGGTCAATCTCTCTTAGATTTAGGTTATAATTCTTATTTTGATCTAGTTTCAATTACTTTTTCTTGTTTAATTACCTTGATTCTCTTAGTTTATCTTGTTAATTTCTCTATTTTGTCACTTTTATGTTTATGAACAATTGTTGATTTTGATTTTTATTTAATGCAATTTGATATTTTCATGTTTATTGATGTTTAATTGAGTTGTTGCTATATTTTTTTTCATTTGGTAGTTGTAGATTTTATGATTATTGTCATTTTAACATGCTTTATGTTTATGCACCCCAAGTGTTTGATAAAATACTTGGTTTAGTTTTAGAGTAGATTTTAGTACTCTTGGCTAGAGATTGAGGACTTAGGTTCCTTGATGTCATTGATGTCCAGTGTGATTGGTAATTTAGGGTTATTATTTGGTTTTAGGATCAATTATGTCCACTTGACTTCACCCTCTGATCTTAGAGGAAAATTAAGTGGAATTAACCCTTTGTAATTACCATGAGTGCCTTTTAGCATTTTATTTCTTTGTTTGATCTTTACTTTCTTGCCTTTTCATCCGCAAACCCCCCCCCCTTATACTCATAACCAATAATATGTACACTTCCCTGCAATTCCTTGAGAGATGACTCAAAGTTTAAATACTCTCGGTTTTTATCGGTTTGCATTGTGACAAACAAAATTAAACTATGATTGAGGGTTAATTGTTGGTTTGGATCTATACTTCGACGAGATTATTTTTCTGAAAATTCTGAACCAACGATTTCCTTCACGTCAAGTTTTTGGCGCCGTTACCGGGGAATTGCAAATATGCGCTTGTTATTGGTTATTATATATATGTTAATATTGTGAATAGTTGCTTTAGTTTCTTTGTTAGTTTTTGCTAGTTGTAGGATTTTGTTCTCTTTGTTCTTATTAGCTTTTGCTTTTGTTTTCTCTTGTTACTATGAATTCTCACCTTTTTTGCTATGAGTTTGGTTCTCACTGTGTTGTAGGAAATGGAAATTTCATTGAAGGTTTGCATCAAGGATGGAAAAATCAAATGTGGGAGGAGTCTCAAGCATATGAATAATCTTCTTGGCGGCAACCTCCTCTGGTTTCATATAGCTACAATCCACCCCATAATGCACACAAATATGAACCAATTTCTCAACATTGTTCTCTACCATACTGACAAGCCTCATCTTACCAAACACCTTCCTACAACTCACATCCACCAAACCACCAACCTCATGTGCTATACCCTTGTGACCACTATGAACGAATACCCGTTGAACCACCCTCATTCCAATACCAATACTTCCAAGAACCACAAATTTTATATACACCACCTCAATATTCCCACCAATATGAACCGCCTTCTAATTATGAACCCTTTTTTTCAAACAATAAACTCTCCTCTCTACCTCAAACACTCATGGATGACACTCTCATTTCAACTCTCCAAGAGTAAAGGGAATTTCGTAGCATTCTTCAAGAGCGACGTGAAGCTCAAAGGAAGTTATTAGAATTCATGGCTACCTTGACCGAGGTAGTAACCAATTATGTCTCACAACGCTTGTGCACTCAAAGTACTCTCATTGCCAAATGTGGAGAATCAATTGAGGAGCGTAGTATGAAAGAGAGGTTGAAAACTCAAGTGGAGGATGAGGAGTGGCCCTTTGTATTAGAACAAGTGAAGGAAACCGAAATCATTGAAGAAGAAGAAGTGGTCGAAGACTTAGGAGATGTTGAATACAAAGAAGAATTTAAAGTTGTAGAGCCCTCTTCCGTTGAGTTAGAAAGTGATGTTGAGGAGGATAGTGCACAACTTCCAAGGCATATTGTGAGTGAAGAAATGGAAGAAATGGAACAAGCAAAAAGTTCTATTAGTGATGATGATTTTGCAACAACGTTTGATTTTCTTGAGTCTATTGAATTTTTTCCCATTGAATTGGAAGAGGATGTTAATATAGACTTTACTCAACCTCCGACCTATAACTTGAGTGATGGGGAAGAATTGGAAGAAATTGGTGAGGAAGAGGTTGAATTCAAAGAAGTTTATCAAGTGGTGAAGTTCTTCAAAAAGAACGGACGGGAGTAGAAATTGCTTTGTCAAGACCATTGGAGGCATCTACCACTAAGCCATTACCATCCATTCTTTTATTCAAGTAGGTAAATTCCTTGTCCCTAAGCTTTATTTTCCTGCTTGAATGTAGTTTACTTGAGTCGGATGGTTAACTTAGATCTCTTTATGGATTTAAGAACAAAAGGGAGATGGTTAGTAGTTGGAAACACCATTCTAGGTTCATTGTGGTTGCATCATCAAGGTTTAGGTGCAAGGGTTGGAGTCATGCTCAATTGATTGGATTTAGGAGGATGTTTGGATGTCTAAATGAGAACTCTAGGTGCTTATTACCGAGTGGAATGATGAGAATCAACTTGAAGATAGGTGTAAGAACAAAGTTTGGGATCCTAGCATATGTGATGAGGATCAATTTTGGGAGCTCCGAGCTTGTGAAGATCTTTATCAGAGCTTGGTGAAATTGGTTAGAAATTCTGACAATCACTTGAAAACCAAGCATTGGTAGAAGTTTAAGGATGAACTCAAGCACAAGCCACCTTGATGAGAGCTCTACAAAATGTTCAACTTAAGGACTTTAACCAAAAGTGCTAGGTGTGAGACACCCCCACCATAGTAAACTCTTTTCATTTTCTTTTTTGTATATATTGGTAAATAAGTTGGATTTTTATTCTTAGTTAGGTTTGTTAAGTTCACTTGGTAGTCTAACATGTTTAATAAGGTTAAGTAGTGGTTTGGTAATTTTTTTGGGTGTTTAGATTGTTATTATAGATGCTCCCCTTTGTGTTTAAAAAAAAAGCACTTTTGTTATTATAGATGACCTTCCATGTACACGTGACTCCCCTGTTTCACATTCTTCTTTTTGCTTCTCTTCTCTCCATTTCTTTTCTTCTTTTCTCTTCTCCTCTCTTCTTTTCCTCCTTTAACCATCATCCATCGCCACCATTCACCATCTACCACCATCTCCATTTGCTAGTTAGTTAGTTTAATTTTCTATTTTAGTAGATTCGGTTGTTAGTATAGGTTAGATTTTGGTGATAAGTGTTGGATTATTAATCTGATTTGCTGTTGTTGTTTATTGCTACTAATTACTGACATGATGCTATTTTAGCATCATTGTTGTTAATACTCTTTTGGATTAAAATTGAGGTTATAATTTATTGCTTGGTATTAAATTTTTTATGCTTAACATTTGTGAGTACCAAGTGCATGTGAATTGCCTTCAAAGCATTCTAAATCTTTTAAATTACATGTTTTGGCCACCATGTGATTTAAATTCTTTAATCATGACTAGACAACTTCCTGATTGATGATTATGTGCATTTATCTTAATACATTATGTTACTTGATCATATGCATCCATATTGATTATTGCTTTGATCATCCAGTTAATGCATTGAACTTGTAAAATTGTGAAATTGGATTGTAAGCTCACCTAGGGACATCTTTTTGAAATTCTCAAGCTATATGGACCTGTTTGCTATGTGATTAATCTCATCTTATATCTCTCTTTTACTAATTTGCATAGCACCCATGTCTCCCACTTCATGTCAACTAGGTGATGCGAAAGCAAAAATTCAATGTGTGTCATTGATTGATGTGTGAGTTTCATATTTCATTTGATCCATTAAATTCCCTTTCATATCAACTAATTTTTATTCATTATCGATTTCACAATTGCTTGATTATTGCTTGAGTTCTTTCATGCTTCTTCATTACTTGTTTGTTTGTCTTAACCTACAAGTTTTCTTCAAAGTATCTCAAGCACACTAAAATGAGTGAAGTGCATACTTTTTTTGTGTAATTGTGACATAATTTTTTATTATACTGTGTGAGTTCTATACTGCACGCAACTTAGAATTCACACACTTATGTTCATCAATGTCACACTAATTCACTCACTTGATTTTAGTGATCATCACCTCATTCCAACAATCTATGCTCCCTTACTTTTGTATTTACTTGTCTTACTATCATGTTTTCTATCTTTCAGGATAATCCACCATAAGCAAAAAAAAAGGAAGCAGAAGAAAGAACATGCAGTAGCCGATTGATCAACCAGATGAAGATGGCAATTTGTGAAGTCGTCGTACCCTCCTTGCTCATCCTAGAATGCACCGAGGACGGTGCAAACTTTTAAGTGTGGGGAGGTCGTTCGACCAATCGGCCAATTTTCGGGTGAAAAATTCTAATCTAAACACTTTCATATTTCATTTATCTTTCTTCTATTACTAGGTCTTTTAGAATTCTTAGTTGTATTTTTCTTAGTATATTACATGTCTTTTCATATATACACATGTATATAATAAGCTTAGTCAAAATAATAAAAATTCCAAGACCATTTCTTTATAGAGCATTTCAAAATTGATTTGAGTTAAAATATTTTCATTGAAACTTGCTTGAACTATATTGTGAAACATAGTTTTGAAGCTAGAACACACATCCTAGTGAGTTTTGAGCCTTAATGTGTGGTTGCATCATATAACCACTATTTTTCTTCTTGTGTGTGTTATTCTCTTTCTATGATTGTAATCTTTGATTTGTGTGATTCTTTATATCCATTATTTTGTGTATAATGCATTTATATGATTGAGGTCATCATTTTATTTAGCTCACTTACACAAATAACCTACCTTTTATCCACCATTGTTAGCTAATTTTGAGCCTATTTTAATCTCTTTTTGTTCTTAATTTTAGCACATCACTACCCCTAAGTGAAAAATAATAAATGTCCTTCATTTGGATCTTTGATTAGCTTAGGCTAGTAAGAGTGTGTATCATTCAAGTGTGGAAAAGTTTGGAAACATTGGTTGAGGTAAAAGTATATTTTGGATTTTCATTAAAAATATTAGGAATTGGGTACATATTCATGCATTCAATGTTTAAACCATATGCATTGATACTCTTGTATATAATTTTTTTTTTGAAAAAAATAAATAAATAAAATAAAATAAAATAAAATAAAAAAGAAAAATAGAAAAAAAAGAAAGCAATAAAAAGGGGACAAATGTTAACCCTAAAGTAAAGTAATAAGAATAATACATATGGGATATGAATTGGAAAGAATGAATGAGTGTGTGAAAAAGTGAAGAACGGGTAGTTAGGTTTGCATTTGAATTGTATAGGTTGTTATGTGTGTTAGGTAAGAGTTTAAGTTAATCAAATATCCAAATTTTGAGCTCACTTGACCATATGCATCCTTACCCTTACCCTAGCCCCATTATAACCTTTGGATAAGTTCTCGTGATAATTGCATGTATGCCTTGAATAATTGTTGATTGTTAGATGAAAGACAAATCTTAAAAAGCATGATTATAGGAGGATTGAGTGGATTGACCCTAAACACTTGAGTGATTAGAAAGTATACACATCCGGTGAAGGGTTTGATTGCTCAATTCCATATTTCTATCATTGATCATTGTTTATCGTGCAAGTTTTGTAAATTCTTTTCTAGGACTCAATTCAATTGTGGATTTGATTTGATTGTGATTGCTTTAGCCTATATGTATTCTTGGAAATTGATTTATTTTGACCAAGTAGTTGCATGCATTGCATATATGTAGTTTGGTTTAAATAAATGTTAATATCCCTTTCTTGTATCTTTCTTGAGTTTAGCATGAGAACATGCGTTTGAGTGTGGAAAGATTGATAAACCACAATTTTATGGTTTATCTTGTATTGAGTTTGGTGGATTTTATCAACTTTTCTCTATATTTATTCATTGAAATAGCATAGTTTTGTAAAGTCTCCCTAAATTCTGTTTAAGAGTAAAAACATGCTTTTTAGGCTCTTAATTTGGTAAATTTGATTTACTTTAATTCTATTTGATGTCTTGATGTGTTTGTTAAGTGAGTTCAGTCTTAGAAGGCAAAGATTGGATTGAAGAAAAAGCATGTAAAGTGGAGAATTCATGAAAAAATGAGGACTTGGAGTAACTCATGACCGCGCGTACACATGCTTTGCGCGTACGCGTGCATTGGGATTTCGTCAAGCCACGCGTACGCATGACATACCACGTACGTGTGACACTTGGCACGTGGCTCACTTAAAGAAAACGTGGCTGGTGATTTCTGGATTCCTGGAAGCCCAAATCCAACTCAATTCTGAAGTATTTGAGGCCAAATCCAAGAAGAAACAAAGGGAGAGCAATTAGGTTTGGTTTAGGAACATGTTTTAGGTTATATTCTAGAGAGAGAAGCTCTCTCTTCTCTCTAGAATTAGGGTAGATTTAGGTTAATCTCTCTTAAATTCAGGTTTTAATTCTTGTTTTGATCTAGTTTCAATTACTTTTCTTTATTTAATTACCTTGATTCTCTTAGTTCATCTTCTTAATTTCTCTATTTTGTCACTTTTATGTTTATGAATAATTGTTGATTTTGATTTCTATTTAATGCAATTTGATGTTTTTATGTTTATTGATGTTTAATTGAGTTGTTATTATTATTTTCTTGCACTTGGTAGTTGTAGATTTTATGATTATTGCCATTTTACCATGCTTTATGTTTATGCACCCCAAGTGTTTTTAGAGTAGATTTTAGCACTCTTGGCTTGAGATTGAGGACTTAGGTTCCTTGATGTCATTGATGTCTAGTGTGATTGGTAATTTAGGGTTGTTAGCTGGTTTTAGGATCAATTATGTCCACTTGACTTCACCCTCCGATGTTAGAGGAAAACTAAGTGGAATTAACCCTTTGTAATTACCATGTTGTGGTCAATGATCTAGATAGGAAGCCTTGACTCTTAATCCCTTGCCATGAGTGCCTTTTAGCATTTTATTTCTTTGTTTGATCCTTACTTTCTTGCCTTTTCATCCGCAAACCCCTCTTATACTCATAACCAATAATATGCGCACTTCCCTGCAGTTCCTTGAGGTAGCGTTTGGTGGAGAGACAGAGACGGAAATACTGAGACGGAGAGACAGAGACTAAGAGACAGGGATTGAAATAAATCTCAGTATTCTGTTTGGTGCAAAATGGGAGACATGAATTGAAACAAGAATAAAACTCTAATTTAATTTGCACAAAGGGTAAAATTGGAATTAATTAATTGAAATGAAAGTATTTTAGGTATAAAATGTTATTAAAGTTTCAGTCTCCATCTCTAAAAATTTCAGTCCCCTGTGTCCCTACTTTTTGGAGGTACTGAAATACTGAAATTTTAGAGACAGAGACAGAAATTTTAGTACCAGTCTCTGAACTAACAAACACGATACTGAGTCTCAGTCTCTCAGTCTCTGTCTCAGTACCTCAAAACAAACGCTACCTGAGAGACTACCCGAGGTTTAAATACTCTCGGTTTTTATTGGTTTACATTGTGACAAACAAAATTAAACTTTGATTAAGGGTTAATTGTTGGTTTGGATCTATGCTTCGACGAGATTATTTTTGTGAAAATTCTGAGCCGACGATTTCCCTCACGTCACTCAACAGTAGATTTTAAGGCCACTTCTTTCTTTTTTACGTCATGGTTCATGTAGGTGATTTCATAGGCAACGAGTTCTTCTCTCAACTTATCATAAGATATTTGTTTTAGATTATCACTCTCAGCAATGACTGTAGCTTTAGTTTCCCACTCTTTGGTAAGGCTTCTCAATGTTTTCCTCATTAGCACTTGTTCCGTGTGAGTCATCCCCATAGCATCCAAGCTATTGATGATGACCGAGAATCTGTCAAACATTTCATCAGTGGTTTCTCCTTCTTTCATAGTAAATATCTCATATTCTTTTTCTCAACATGTCAATTCTTATTTTCTTCACTTGTTCGGTGCTCTCATGAGTAACTTGGAGTTTATCCCAAATCTCTTCTGTTGTTTAGCACCTTAATATCATCCGGTACTCCTCAAAACTAATTTAACAGTGCATCATGTTGATTGCTTTAGCGTTCAGCTCCACCTTTTTCTTGTCTTCATCATTCCATTCAGCTTCTTCTTTAGGTGTCGCAACTTCTTCTGCACTTGTTTTGATTGGAACTTGTGGACCGTTCATAATTATCTTCCAGATATTGTAATTAACAGATTGGACAAATATTCACATTCTTTCCTTTTAGTAGTTGTAGTTTTTGCCATTGTAGAAGGGAGGACTGTTGTTAGACTGACCTTCAGTGAGTGTGTAAGCCACGATATTAGAACCCATGTTGTTGGCCATTCGGATCTTTTCTCCAAGCTCTGATACCAATTGAAGGTTTGTGAATGGTCTAGAGAAGGGGGTTGAATCTATGGCCTCCTTTTCGAACCTCTTTTTGCTTTTACTTCTGACTGGAAAAGGAACTTAGTTGCTTATACGTTTGTTAAGTTGAGATTCAGGAGACAATTTTATTTTGTCTCTTCACGATGCGTTTAGGAATAGAGCAACTCTTTACTTGTGGATAGCTGTGACTTCTGAGAAATATGCAATGCAAGAGATACTTTTATTTTGTCTATTAACGAAGTGAATCAAAAGAAGATTAGAGAAGAGAAAATCACACAGTCATGTATCCTGGTTCAATCACCTTGTGCAATATGACCTACATCCAGTCTTCTCCACAATAATGGAGGAATTTTCATTATCTTTTACAAAGATGACAAACACCAATTTTCTTAGGATTCAACCCAATCCCATCTGGAACAAACCCAACTTCTACGCAAACTGAATTTTGCTAGGTTCACTTTCTAGACTTGCAACCACTAACTGCTCATCCAACTTAGCAAGGGAATCCCCTCAGAATCATGTGTACAAAACAGAAAAACATACAAAAGTTTTTGACATAATTTTTTGACTTTTTCTTATAACTCTTTTTGTCTTTTCTCTCAATGGCTTTTACTGATTCCTCACTGAATCCCTTTTTTCCATTGAAAAGAAACAAAGAAAGATGAATATTGAAGAATAAAAAATTCAATGTAAAACTCTGAAGGAAAAGAAGGGTTAGCTTGTAAGCTATGAAGACCTAAACTTGTGTGCTCACTCATTGAATCAATCTCTGGCCGTTTACCCCTTTAATAGAGGAGTAAAGTTTCCAAGGCTTGAAACTTAACTTGAACAATTGACTTCTGCTTCCCCAAATACAGTAGCAGCAGCGGCGCAGAAGAGAGATGAGACAGTGGCAGTGAATAAAGCTTACATGCATTCTTACCTAGCTATTTCTTTTTCTTTTGTTTTCAAATTTCTTCAAAGATCTAAGCCATTCATCAATACTTTGGCTCCAAATTTGATTCTTAACCTTTAATCTGTAGCAGAGTTTCATAACCTCTATTTTCTTCAAATATCCGTTTGGTATATGAAGGAGGAAAGCATTCTGAACAAGCAACAATGAAGCACAAAGATGAAAATGATTTTTCTAATTCACCTTCTTAATTTAATCTTTGCTTTTTGTCCTAGCCTCTTACTTTCTTCTTCTTTCTCTTTTTTTTTTTTTAAGTTTGGTAATCACTTTTTCTTCTTGATTTGAGTCCTAATTAAAACTTTTCTTTTCTTACTTTCTTGGAAGTAATCACGTGGGTTGAGAAGAGAAAAGAAAGAGAATGAGTTTAGTCACTAGCTTTAGTTCATATGGAAGTGAAATTACTTTTTTTTCATTTTGGATATTAATATATAACCATCTCTTGGGCCATTAGTGAGTAAATGAGCTGAACGTTTTGATTATGAGCCTAGACTATCATTGGACCAATTTCTTCTAATTTTGGCCTGCACATTTAGCCAAACACATTATTCACATACTTTAAACTTTTGTCCTTTTATTATAATATTTAGTCTTCATCTAATTGTTGTTATTTTCTTAAACTCAACATTCTCAATTCATAAATTTTAATTTTTATCTATATTTATATGTGCATGATTAATTTTGTCAAAGTAGAAGCCTTTTTTCATAGTATTTTTAATTTAACAGACAAAAAAATTTAATTTATCCCAAATTAAAATTTTATTGAAGAGTTTGTCACTTTAGATTTTGTTTTTTAGATTCTTAAATTATTGGTCATTTAACACAAAATTTTTTATTAATTAAAATGTAAAAGTAATATAAATTCAAGATTAGCACAA
>NC_029791.2:122493851-122494221 GCF_000816755.2 Arachis ipaensis | reverse complement strand
AATAGATGTTTGAACTTTTGTTCCGCAGGTATTTTCGTCTTTAACCATTGAAAAATACTTTTAAGTCCTTGATCTTCACAAAATATGGACGGATCAGTCTCTGACGGAGGTATTTGGATGAATTAGTTCCTAACGGAGACATTTGGACGGAGGGACTGATCCGTCTAAGTTTTGTAAAGGTTAGGGACTTAAAATTATTTTTTAATGGTCAGAAACGAAAATGTCCGCAGGACAAAAGGTCAGGGATCTATTTGTCTTTTTTTCTCTTATATTTATTAAAATTTTATACACATAAATTAATATAATTTATATCAATATTTTTTAGAATTTGTACATATAAATTAATAAAATTTATTTGACAAAAAATTTA
>NC_029791.2:122488484-122493724 GCF_000816755.2 Arachis ipaensis | reverse complement strand
TATATATCGAATATATAAATATTTTTAATAGAAAAAATAAGGTTTAATTATTCTATTGGTCTCTATAATTTTATAAAATTTTTAATTGGATTCTTATACTTTTTTTTCTTTTAATTGAGTTTCTGCACCAAACTTTTTTTCAATTAAGTTCCTCTTAGCAGTAATTGGCTTAATTTTATAGAGATCCAACTAAAAAAAATTGGTGCAAAGACCCAAATAAAAGGAAAAAAAATATAGAGATCCAATTAAAAAAAATTAGTGCAAGGACTCAATTTAAAGAAAAAAAAGTACAAGGACCTAATTAAAAATTTCGTAAAACTATAGGGACCAACAGAATAATTAATACAAAATAAAATAAAATATTAATTTTAAAGATGTGTATTTTTATGGGTTATGATCATGAAAACTTTGGTTATAGATTATGGGATTCGATGAACACGAAAAATAATTAAAAGTCGAGATGTAATTTTTTTTTTAAAGACCAAACTATTGAAGATCTTGAGAAGATAAATAAGCCAATAATAACTGTTAGACGTTCTGCTGATGATGAACATAGTCTTTTCACTAGACCTCCTATTGATTGGGGAGATGTATAAGTTGATAATGATGGTGATGATTTGCATGATGAATTTATACCTCAACCTGAGATGCCAGATATAGAAATTTTACCAGATGTTGAAGTTCCACTTGAACCACCAGTTGGGTCTGAATTGAGAAGATCTACTAGAGAGCGTCATACTTCTCAGAGATACTTTAATTTTCTCGTGAGTATGTGATGAACACTGAGACTGAGGAGCCAGAGAACTACCAGGTATCTATGTCTGATGAGCATAAAGAAGATTGGTTGAAGGCCTTGCAAGAAGAAATGAATTCCTTACATGAGAATCATACGTTTGAATTGGTGAAGTTATCGAATGGTAAGAGAGCATTCAAAAATAAATGAGTATTCAAATTGAAAGCGGATGAAAATTTCTCACGATTAAGGTACAAAGTTCGGTTGGTTGTGAAAGGCTTTAAGCAGAAGATAAGTATTGATTTTGAAGAGATTTTCTCTCCAATTGTGAAGATGTACTCTATTCGAGTTGTGCTTGGATTAGCGAATACCTGGAATCAGAGGTTGAGCAGTTTGATGTGAAGACTACGTTCCTTGACGGTGACATAGGAGCAAGCAAGCGCCAAGGTAATGATACACAAAATTTGGTTTCTTCATACAAGGTCATGGGTATAGTAAGATTTCTTCTTATCATTATGTGTATATTAAGAAATTCTCTGATGGTAATTTTATAATTCTCTTGTTTTATGTTGATGACATGTTGATTGTTGGTCATGACACTAAGAAGATTGAAAGTCTTAAGAAAGACTTAAACATATCCTTTGCTGTGAAGGATTTGAGCCCTGCAAAGAAAATCCTTGGCATGAGTATTACTCGTGATAGGAAGAATGAGAAACTGTAGTTGTCGCAGTAGAAGTACATTGAGAAGGTTTTAGAAAGGTTTAGCATGAGTAATTTCAAACTTGTTAGTACTCCACTTGCTAGTAATTTCAAGTTGAGTTCGCAGCAATGTCCTACAAGTGAGAAAAAAAATAGAAATGAAGAAGATTCCATATGTATCTGTGGTTGGTAGTTTGATGTATGCTATAGTTTGCACCAAGCCGGATATTGCTCATGTTATTGGAGTTGTTAGTTGGTTTCTCTCTAATCCTGACAAGAAACACTGGCAAGCAGTAAAGTGGATTCTTAGATACCTTAATGGTACTTCTAGAGTTTGTTTATGCTTTGGAAGTGGCTAACCTGTGCTGGATGGTTACATAGATGCGGATATGGCTGCGGATCTTAATTTGAGGAAGTCTACTTCTAGTTATATGATGAATTTTGCAAGAGAATCTGTGTCGTGGCAATCCTGACTTCAGAAATGTGTTGCTTTGTCTACTACTGAGGTAGAATATATTGTTGTTGTTGAAGTTTTTAAAGAACTCTTGTGGATGAAGAAATTTCTACAAGAGTTAGGCATCAATCAAGAGAAGTTTGTGTTATTTTGTGATAGCCAAAGTGCTATCCATCTCAGCAAGAATCTGACGTTTCATTCTAGATCGAAGTACATAAAGGTGAGGTATCATTAGATACGCCAAGCACTTAAGATGAAGTCATATGCACTTGAAAAGATCTATACTGATGACAATGGTTTAGATATGATGAATAAGAATTTACCTGCAGTGAAATTTGATTCTTATAAAGAGAAGGCGGACTTGGTAGAGCAATCTATCCCCACTTGAGTCGGTAAAAAAAGTTTTAACTCAAGTGGAACCCACACTTTAAAGTAAAATAAAAATAAAAATAAAAAGAAGAAAAAGTGGCTATAAGCCACGTGAAGAAAGAGAGAGAGAGAAAGAAAACAAAACAGAGAAGAAGAGAGGGTTTCGACGTTGAGAAGAGAAGAAGAAAAAGGAAAAAGGGCAGTCTAATGTTGTACACGTTAAATTGGTAAATTTGTTCCATTTCTTATGAAATTTTACTATGTTGTTCTTGGCTTAGAAATAAACATTAGGATACAACTTGCTAATTGTATTGCCTTTTCTTTTGTCTAATTTGAGATATCCACTTTTGTGGAGAGTTTATGTTGTTTCCATCAGTTTTAATTATGTATTTTGTTGATTGTTGAAATGTCCTAGTACTACTAAGAAGAGTATACTCATTATTTTAATAGTGAAAAGTTTTACTGAACTAAGTTCCGTGAGTTTTTTTGTCTTTTTTTTAGAAATTTTTTCACAATAAAAAATTTGCTATTTGATTATTAATTTCTCTCATTATATTTGATATTTTTAGTATTTTTAGTATTATCTATTTAAATCGTACAAATTATAAGAAAATTATTTTTAGTACCTTCCCTATTAAACATATTTTTGTCAGAACCTCAATTTTTCAACAGAGATCAATTAGTTTCCATTTCTCGTATCATTCAGTTGTATTTTATAGACCAAAGAAAATGAAGATACAATCATGGGAAGAGATGGGATTGATCTCTTCGTGTATCTCCAAAACAAGAATAAAGAGTTAGAATTGGTGCATGGAATGCTATGAGCCCTTTGAATCAATAGACTTGGCAGCCAAGTTTCTTGTCTCTTCTCTTTCCAACTTGATAGAGGCAGGCTTCCACAGTATCTTTATGATGCAAAATAAATAACTTTAATAAAGCTTAGTTAGATAATGCATGTGCTAAAATTTTACAACAATAATCCATATAGAATTATCCAACATGAATTCATCCACTATGCTATTTTTTTTTCTCTGTCTTAATTGAACTACCAATATTTGGATTCTTTTTTTTTTTAATTCTTAACAAGAACATATTAAGAGAAATACTTGCTATTTTTATCATTAAGTTTATTCAAGTCTTTTTTCTTCTTTCTTTTATGTGTCTCCTCTTTCTTATTCAACTAATTTTTATTGTGCTAAACTGCTAATTAGTCATGTAGCATCAGTGTTTTTTCTATGCTTAAAAATCAAACTGAAGTAAATTGTTTGTAGTAATTTAAAGAAAAACATTGATATGGGAAACCTGGAATAATGGGTAGGGCCAAGAATTAATGATACGTGTGTTTAGTAGAAAGTACAAAGAGTAGGGCATGGACACAGGTTGTCCCTTTAATTTTTTCAATATTGTGAAGTAATTTGAATACAGAACCGAAAAGGGATTGCACTTTGTTGAGTTGGATTTTATTACAGGAACAAAGTTGTCTCACCCTTTGTATCCGTTCCATCACTCTCTTTTGTTCTATTATCAATTTATCATCAACTACATCCTCTGTAGACCCTATCTGCCTTATCAATTTCAATTTGATTATTTTAACGAACTTCATCTCAAGCCATGTTGGCTTGGATTATTTCATTGCAGATTGATGTAATGAAATACCAATACCACCAACTCATGTTCCATGGTCCAAACAAATAAACAAACAAAAATTAGAATTTAGCTAATATTTATCCTAAAAGTTGAGAATTTAAGATATATGTTAAGATTATACTATTTTTTATTTTTTATTTTAATAAATACATAACAAATACATTATTTATTTAAAATTTACATGTTTTATAAAAACTTTTTCAATTGATCATCTTAACCTGCTAGCTAAATTCTAAAAATTAAAACACCTCATGGTCCAAACAAAAATATTTAAATAACTATAACAATGATTTAATTCACAAATAGTATACGTCAGTTGTTAACTTGTTATTGCCAAGAGTGAAATATATTTGAAAGAAAAAATAAATAAATAGGTATAAACACTTCAGAAAGAATAATATTTTAAATATGATAAAAACCTTTAAAATAAAAAATTGGTAAAATTAAAAAAACAATAGTTTAATCACCATTGAATTTATAACTTCTATTATATATAAAATCTACTATTTTAATTCAAAAATAATTAAATCCTTTACTTCGTGTTCAAGTTTTTCTTTCAGAAAAATGGAATGATAAGACTTATTAGTTACAGTAATTAATCTATATACCTACTACATCTATTTAAGTGACAAGCAAAATGTTGATGGCTAATTCCTTTCTATAAGAACGCCATCTTTTGAGTACATTACATAAATGGTAGACTATCCCTCATTATATACTGCACCGGCCTACCTATAGATTAAAACTAAATAAATTTTTCAATCCGTTCTGTCCCTTGGTTTTCTACAAGGTGCACCAGAGCTTATGCCATTAAAATGGTTAGATCCTAGTCTCTGATGAGAGTTAGTATCCCTAAAATTACTGTTGCTGCTAATCCTAGTACTTTCTAACTTCCTATGGTGTAGAGTGTCTGAATGTGAGAGAGGCACAACACCTCCTTTTCTTTCTGCATGCCCCATTTTGTTCCTGTACAAATTGCCATCTATATCTGCACTTGAACCATGAGAAACTGAATCATATCGGTCCACATCGGCTAGGGGTGAATGCCTGAAGTTCAGGGGAGAAGATGAGGAAGAGGTGGAGGATGAGGTGTCGGATTCGGAGTTCCTCCATGGGCTACCCCAGCCGACCCTTGAATCACCGAAAATATAATTGGAGAACTCATCTGTGGTAGTCGAATCATGAGTGCTATCGGTGCTGCAAGAACCTAAGTCGGAATTGCTGCTGATTAGCGATGAATTGTCACTTGACGAGTCATCTTCTAAAACTCTCTTCAGGTGGTGAAACTTTGAATAGAAGGAGTCCAAGGTGGGTGAACCATCTGGACTACTGATATAT
>NC_029791.2:122482737-122488356 GCF_000816755.2 Arachis ipaensis | reverse complement strand
CGGTTACTTTGCCTTTTGATTCTGGGGACAATGTCTTGCCTCTGATTGATCTTGGGGCCTTGGGTGAACACCTACAGAGGGAATCAGATGGTGAGAGAAGCGCACTAGAGGCAATTGTTAGTAAAAAGGAACATTGCTTGCACAAGATGCACCAGAAAAATAACACCAGAAGGGTTACCTTGCATAAAAAAGCATATATGATCCTTTTGTTAAGACTCTCTCCACCTCAACAGGTGTCACCTACAAGACATAAAGGACATGGTTAAAATGAAGTACAATATACTCGCACAATTGGTTAATAAATCCTGCCAAACAAACCAAAATTGCATATGAAGAAACTTTGTTAGGTGCATCTGACAGGTTTGAATAGTAAGTAATAATGAAATAAAATTATTTGTTTTAAAGTTTAGAAATGATTTGAAAACCTGCTTGTCGATAAACCTTGGAACAGTTTTATCCAGACCAAATGATTGTCATATGATTTTACGATAGAAGATTTTGTCACAGAATTCAACCAAGCCTATGCAGATATACTTTTATTCACAATAATAAAGAACAAATGATATATATCGGTCACAGATTTATGATGTTACAAGTGGTGGAACCAAGGCTACATATTACTAATTTGGTGTGGGAATCTAGCAAGTACCTGTAAAACCAAGCCAAGAGATATGTCTTCAGGATATATGCAAACAAATGGAAACTGAGGGACTTACCACACTGTCATCAACCTTGAACCACTTGTTTTGACTATTCTTCACATAGCTCACATAGTGACCAGAAAAGGCAGCATTCATGATATCCAAGTGAACAACTACACCATACAGTCTGTATATAGGTGATTTATCACTAGTCCCACTCATGAAAGGAGCCAAGTCAAGAGTTTTAGGAAACTGGATAGGCTTGTTAAGCTTCCCAAACTTTCCTGACTGCAAGACAAATGTAACAAATTTAATGTACTATCTGCATATAGACAGCACAAATGAAGGTAATAACATATTATACTTTGAATTTAAGACATAAAGTACCTGAAATCTCTTTAATGCAATTGTAAGAACATTAGGTGCCTCAGAAATGGTCAGCTTCTTCTTGGCCTTCTCATAAGATTTACATCTTCAAATGGAGAGGTTACATTAATAATATAGAAAACTAACTTTGAGCACAAGCAATTTGAACAATAAAAGCAAAAATGCCAAAAAAACGTTAGTAAGCCAAATAACATACCAAAGCCTTAGTAATCCAGAATCCACATAAAATGCCAATGTTAAAAACACTTGTACACCAAACAAGATTCTGCAAGCATGGGAGAAGGCTAGCTAGAGCTTCCATATGTGCAGAGACTCTAGGAGTGACTTTCTCTTTTTAAAGTTCAAACATTTTTTAGGACTTAATCCTTTTTTGCAGGATTACAAATGTCTACACTGATTTAAGGAACTAGTATTTATATCTTAAAACAGAATTCAAGTTCCTATTATATAACAACACTGAAACTTTTAAAAAGGCCACTCTAGGACCAACCAACCTGACACAGTGGTACTTATTTTCTCCATCCAAAGACTCGGTACTTGTAAATCGTCGAAGAGCTTCCTGCAGGGTTGCTATGTCCCCTTCTATCTCAACGGTAAGATCCATCATCCTTTCCTGACGTTCAGATTTTCCTCCACATTTCATGCATTTTATCTGCAAAGTATGAGGTGCATGTTTACTCTCCACATTATTTGAATTAATGGATCTTAAAATGAGGAATTTATCTATTGCAAAAGCATGGCAACACTGTATTGGTGCATTATAACACAGGAAAGGGGGAAAAACATAATAGTTTAGTAGATTTCAATATATAAACATAAATTACCTTTGATCTAAGGTAACCCCCAAATGTTAGACCAATTAAAGTAGTGTCCTCTTCCAATGAACCACATACATCAACCCCAGCATCCATAAGGCAAACAGATTGCATTGTGTCAATGGCATGCCTGTTGAGTATAACACCAGATTCCTTAATCTGAAATGAATTACAGGACAAGAATTATGTGGTTACACTTACAAAAGGGTTTACCTTAGAAATTCATGTGCATCTTCTTCTTTGCCATTACCAAGTTGACTTCCAGTTCTCCTTAGTTGGGAGAGTATGCCCTTAGGAGAGAGTGGATATTTTGTATCCTTTGACTTCAAAATCAAACTTTCAAACTCACAGTTGAAACATTTTTTATTTGCACCTGAAATTTGCATAGAATTGTTTAACCCTATTAATGGGTTACAGAAGATAATATTCAAGAAATATGGCATGCAGATGATTCCAATGGAAAAACTGATTTGCTTACATACATGCTGTAGAATGTAGTCCTTGAAGAAAATATGCAGTCAGGGGTGGTGTAAATACTAAGCACTGGAGTACAGCATTGGCATAACAGCTGCAAAAATAAATGAACAAACAAGCTCTTTGAACTAATTATCTTATCAAATGTTTCTAGCAAACAAATCATTTCAAATTACCTGTTCCCACAATTTATAAGACCAAATGGGCTAAACTCCCCCTTGTTCGAGTTATAAATCTTGACAAACAATTCATAAGGAAAAAGACCCTGCAACATCTGTAAATGTAAGATAAAATTGCACAAGGCACAAAAGAACATATAAAAATAAACAAATAAATAGAAATTTGTTCAAGAAAGAACCTTATCACTTTGTTTTCCTGCGGTATCATTCCAAACTAGTGGAAACTGCTTTGAGAAATTTGATCCTCGGAACTGATCAACAACTTTTAAAACAGATGATTTCAAGCCACTCTTAGAATTTGCAGAACAGCTAACACCCCCAGACGACGTACTAGTGGCAGATTGATTACCATTATTCACATGTTTTGTACTGGAATTTGAGTGAGCATCAGTTCTACAGACTAAATTAGAATCAAGGTCACGTGTCAGGCATCTAATTTCAGCAGACTTAGAATTGATGCCATGGTTTCCTACAACACGATTTGATGCCATAGAAATATACGATTGCAAGTTATGGACGTTCAAAGAATCTGCACAACCTGAACCTTTGCTAGGACTGGGGGATGGTGGGTAGAGACAAGATAAGGGTTGCACAGAGCTGCCTTTAGATTCCAATTGATCAGATTCATAAACAGGGGCAGCAGCAGGGTTTGGAAGTATGGAATCTTTGCTGTTCATGAATTTAAGATTTGTAGCCTTTGAAGAATTCACTGTATCTCTGTCATTCTCCGTTGATGCTGATCCTGAGCAAGGCACATTGTCCCCAACAGTATTGGGAGAAGCATTATCAGATACAAAATTCTTTGCCTCACTATCTTGCGCTTGCATAAGAGCGATGGAACTAAACGAAAAGCGAAATGACTGAGAATCAGATCCTGTATTGTGAGTGGATTCATCCGAATGGGATGGAGAAGTGTCACTGTTGACATCTTCTTCAATCCCAGTTGTGCCAAGAGTTCTATCCCAGAACCCGGAAGACACTATGGAAGGCTTGATTGTTGCCCCCTTCAGCATACCTGAACCTGAAGTACCATTTTTTGCAAGTTTTCCTTCTTCTTTACAAAGACCAGATCTACTTTCATTTAATTTACGCATTGTCGAAAAACCATCAACTGATTCAACCAAACTGGCAAATTTGGGTGATGAAGACATAGCTACAACCATGCTACTGTCACTTGAAGTGCTATCTGGAACGTCAAGTGTTGAATCAACAAAAATCGGTCCATCAGATTGGTCATGCTCGTTTGATATAACACTCTCACAAATAGAGGAGTCATCAGATGATTCACTAGCACTTGGAGAAGCTGAGAAGCCAGAAAAAGAGTTACTTGACAACTCAGAATTAGAATCTGTTATAGTTCCCCCTGCAAGGCACTCATCTCTTACATTTTCATTTTTTCCATATAAAACTTTAGAAGAAACACCAGCGACTGAAGTTTGTTGGTTTTCACTGGACGCTTCATGCTCTGCACCTGCAATTTCAGACTTCTGGTCAGCGATTCTAGAGAATTCTTGCTCGGTTGCCTTGTTGCCAAGATCACTAACTACATCACTCTGCCGAAGGATTCTTTGCAGACGGCATTCCAATTTGTGCCCTTGGCGCCAATGAAGAGTTTGACACTCAAACGAACTGAAACACATGATACCAAAATGTATATAACACAGACATCTTACGCATACGGTAAAGTCCACAAATAAAATAAAATCACAGAGGAAAACCAAGTTATACAGAATGGATCATTCAACAAGTTCACAAGGCAACAAAACAAAACAAAACAAAACATCTTTGAACAGCTAGCAAAAAAATGAAGAGCATAGAAGAGAAATGGAAGATGAACTCACCAGTAGCGAACCGATTTGCACTGAGCGCAGCGTGCGGTGGCGGGAACAAAGCACACGGCACACTGATTGCTCTTGACGGCGGTTTCCACCGCGGCACCGTAACCATACGTGGACTCTCTCTCGGCCCTGGCAGTTTCCTCAGCAGCCAAAATCAGAAGCCTCCTGATCTCTTCCTTCCTAGCCACTGAAATCCGCCATTTACGGCGGACATAAAAGAATCCGATCGCCGGAAAAACAAGACAAATCAGCAGCAGCAACAGCACCAAAAGGACCAGGCTCGAAAACCCTAGATCCCCGGTGTAGCGCATTTATCCTGCACCCGATGCACATCCAGCTATGGCAGCGACAAAGCCTATGCTCCTCCTAATCCTCCTTCCACCACCACACATAGATGAAGAAACTAACTGATTCAGCTGAGAAAAGCGGCACAACTTGCAATGTAACCGTCCGTTTCAAGTTTCAAACCAAAGGCTCCAATCAGGTAGCTTGCTTTCGGTGATTAAACGGTGACGAAATACGCGGCAGCGCGTGACGGTGAGATTAACGAGGACAATAGAGAGTTAGAGAGAATAAAAACAAAAAAGCGTATGCAAGTAAAAGGAGGTTTTCTTCTTTTTCTTCTTCCTTCTTTTCTTCAATTGAGTTACTGCTTACTGAAAACGATGGCGCAGTGCAAAATTGAGAAATGAGAATTCTCCGGTGGTTAGATTCGTTTTGGTTTGGATGGGAAAATTTTGTGAAGAGAGAGAAGAAGAAAACGCGGTAAATGTGAAGAAATAGTATTAAATTTAGAGAGAGAATTAAAAATTGTGATGGTTACAAAACGGGAAATTGATTGTTGAGGGAAAAGAATTTTGTTCCAAAGTTCCAAGTTTCAAACCGTTGGGAAGCGTGAATTCTTCGCCCATCAAATATTCGGATCTCTGTAATTAAAGAAACTTTCACAACTTTGATTCTTTTGCTGGTTTTGTGTAAAGTGTTTTCTTCTTTTTTTTGTTTTTCCCCAAGGTATTTCCACTTTAACAATTTTTAAATATTCTTAAGGTCCAGTAAAAGATTTAAATTTTCTTACAAATATCACAATGATTTATTATATGTTTAACAACAACAAAAAATTATTATATGTTTGTATAACACGGAAATTTAATTAAAAACTGCTCCCCAATTACCCAACGAAAGTATTTAGAGTCATAATTTGAAAACTAAAAACAGTCATAATTAACATATTTTTTATTTTTAATGTATTTGTTTTCTTATTATATAATAAATATATTAGATAAAT
>NC_029791.2:122480757-122482721 GCF_000816755.2 Arachis ipaensis | reverse complement strand
TAAAATTTATTGAAGATTAATTTAAATATTTGTTTTTTTAATATTTTTTATATTTTCAAACATAAATTTTATGTCAAACGTTCTTAATATAAAAAAATAAAAATATACAAACATAATATTCGTAAAAAATAACGCATATAATATTTTAAAAGAACAAAGTGATTGGAAGAGACCATCTTAGAAAAAAGACTTTGAATTTTGACTAAAGAAAAAAAGAGAGAAAAATATTTAAAATAAAATAGTGAGTTGGACTTAAATGTTGAGACAAAATTAGTAATTTGATCATATATTTAACCTAAAAAAATTGCACAAAAAAGGTTCGGTTTTGGGGGGAAATTATGGGAGCAGTGTATGTGAGTTGGAAGGTTATGGCAGGCAGTGCACGTGAAGTGGGGCCCATGAATGAGCGGAGCCCCTCTTATACGGTACGGATTGATTCTAATGGTTTCTGATTCGGGGGATCGGACGGTGGTGGTGGGGCCTGGATTCCATGGACCCGTTGATGAAATTTTTTGGGATTAGCATATGTCGTTGTTTGTTTCTTTTGGTGTGTGAGAGATTCTGTTGGAATTAACCATTTTACAAGTAAATTGTCTTCTTAGGTTTGGGGTAGGTCACAAACACAATTTTGGCTTTTCAACGTAAGGAAAGGAAAGTATCTCCTACTTTTTATTATTTTGTTCTAATAAGTAATAATATATACATTTCTTATGAATAAAAAGATTACAAGTCATGGATCAATGATTATATATGAACGGTGATAGGTCACTTTTACCATTTCATGAAAACCAAGGGATAGCGATTTTTTCCGTTGTTGTTATTATTATTATTGTTCATATGTCCATGTACATGAAAATAAATTGAATTATGTGTTACTGTTTATTAGCAATAAAGAAATTAATTATGCCAAGAAATAATAGTTCAAATGGCATAATTTTTCCATATTCAATTAAGAGATTGCGGGTTTGAGTCTCTATATTTTCGGTAAAAAAAATAAAGAAATTAATTATGAGCTATGAAGCACGGACACTTCGTTGAATTGCGACACTCGTCCGACATGCGTGTTTGTTGTGTCCAAACCGTGTCTTAATAAAAAATAAAAAAATTTTCACCGGAACACGCTTAGACACACCTAAATACCATCACGTGTCAGCGTCTCCAATCTTTTGGTGTATGTCATAGATTATGAGTGTTAACTGTGAGATTGACTAGGATGATCAATCAAAAGTTGAGTAAAGTATTGTTTTTGTCCCCAACGTTTGGGGTAAATCCTATTTGTGTCCCTAACGTTTAAATCGTCCTATTTGTATCCCTAACGTTCGTAAAAGTGATTCAATATTATCCTGTTGTCAATTACACATCATGAGCACTTTAGTTTGAGTTTTAAAAATCTCTTTTTGAAGTTAGAATACAAATGTCTGGGATAAAATCGATGATCTACTCCGAAAAATAGCTCATCAAATGTTGAAACTAATTCCTACAATATTTACATAATTCGTTTTTCTAGGGACATAATTGAATCTAAACATAAATAGTGGGTATAATATTAAAATCGAACACATCCAAGTGAGACCTAATTGAGAATGAATACATCCAAGTGAAAATAATTGAAAAATATAATCTGATTTGTTAGTATAATTGATAGTAGGATAACATTGAATCATTTTTATAAACGTTAAGGACACAAATAGGACGATTTAAACGTTAGAGACACAAATAAGACTTATCCCAAACGTGACAAAAACGATACTTTACTCATCAAAAAGTCTAGTGTTTCCTGTTTATTGCTAGAGATTTAAAATGAGAAAAGGTTGTCTCAATAAAAGACTTTTTTCAATTTTAAATGAAGATTAAAGACTCTAAATGACAGTGTAATGTTTTTTTCCCCTTCAAAAATTGGTATTAAAAACACTTGTGTACCGCGGCAAAATCTGACCAGCGTTGGTTGTATACTTGTATGGAGC
>NC_029791.2:122480000-122480568 GCF_000816755.2 Arachis ipaensis | reverse complement strand
ATTATATAATATCAGAATAAAATCCACATAATTTTAAAAAATTTATATTCTCGGAAAAAAATATTAGTTGTAATTAAGAGCACATGTTGTGTACCGCGGGAAAATCTGACTAGTATGGAGCATTTTTTTCTTCTCTTTTGTGCTACATAACAACAATTAGATAGACACTGATAAAATGATATAATGCTAACAAAGCGCATAAATTATATAATTTTTTACTTTAATTTAATTAGTCCATTTTGTCAAGTTAGATGAAAAGGACATACATGGAATGGTACTATGGTAGATAGATCACACATGGTGTGTTGGATTTGTATCCTAAAATTGAAAAGTGAATATTATAACTTCTATTTTTAATAATGTCTTATTTTTTTACAAGTTTTTTTTTTCAAATATATAATACAAAATAATCATGTGTGGAGTGAAATTATAAAAATAAAACAAAATTATAATTTGTTCTTAAAATATTAGAAGTAGAGATAAAGAGAGACAAAGCAAATTAAAATAAATAAAGACACAAATTTAATGAAAATAGTTTGGATCAATATATTTTTACTCTTTATAATTA
>NC_029791.2:122477880-122479779 GCF_000816755.2 Arachis ipaensis | reverse complement strand
TGGACAAAAATAATTTCAAAAGACACAAACCACAAATAAATACTTTAAATAAAGATAGTTAAATCTAACAAAAATAACTATTCATTAAGTGATTAATTTATGTTTTAAAAAAAATACTGATATAGCAAACAAATTAAAGATGATGATGTGGTTGAAAACTCAACCAAACCAATTAAGCAGTATAAACATGTATTTACTAAATCAATTCTTAAGCTTTTTTTCCACTTCTTCATTTTCACTTTATCTATTTTTATTACTGAGTAATTTTATTCAAACTCCTGTTTATAAATTGTAATCCAAACATATACTAGATCGAACCATCTACCCACTTCCTCGCTTATTACTTTTCTAGAATATATAGCAAGAGATAATTAGCAAGAGAATAATTTGTCAAATTCATCGTTAATTTGTCAAATTACTTGGTGAGATTTTCACCTCATAATTACCTATTATCCCAGAAATTCATGATCATCTTCTAAGCCAAGAGAATTTTTTTAGGTATTTTTCAATTATTGTAATTTTTTAATTATAAAAATTATTAAGAATTTGAGATAACTTTTTATAATTATATAAAACGTGATGCCATATCACAGTTGTATTTTCACCTCATTATATATTTCTGTTTCACTATGTCAATATTTTCTGTTAACGTAAATAAAATTATTTGACGAATGATTATTTTTATTAGATTTAACTATTTTTAGAGAACTTATTTATTGTTTGTGTCTTTTAAAATTATTTTAGCCTACGATAAAAATTTTCATGTACTATTTCAATGATTTACTCTTTTTGTATTCTATATATATTTTCTGTCTTATCTATTATATTCTAAGTAAACTTAAGCTAAAGACATTTTATGAATTCTGTTTATTATAATCAAACGCAATACAAAGATACAAAAAATATATATTTCTATTCTTATTATATTTATTTCTAGTGCCTTAAAAATACATACCAAACATACTTAGAAATTAAGAAATATATGTCTTTTCAAAGAAAAAGTTGTGAGACTTAAATGTCTAGTGGTGGTGGCAAATACAATTCGTAGCTAGGTCGAACTAATGCTTAAAAAGTCGAGCATGTGTAAAATAAGTCAGTAACAAAGCATTAAAACAAGATTAGGTAACAAAAGAAAATTCTACCCATCATGTTATATATTTTCCATATTTCACACCTACATCGTTGATTGTAATAAGTAAGAATAAGATGGTGAATAGTACATACGTCATCATTATCACTACTCTTCTTTTAACAGAGTTTACACTTTGTTTGAATGTTGAAAAAAAAAATGAAAAAAAAGAAAATAAAAAGAAAGAAAATAAAAAAATTGAGTTATTTATATGTTATGTGGATAAATAGAAAATAAATAGAAAGAAAATTTTTTTTTTATTTGAATGAAAAGAAAAAAAAATATAATAGTATAAAATTATATTAATACTCTTATTATAAAATAAAGTATAAATATTTTTATTTATTTATGTTTTATTATATTTTATAAATATTATAAAATATTATAATTTTATATATTTGATTTAGATTATTTATTTAATACATATAATGTTTAAATATAAATTTTTATTATAATAATATATTAAAATTAAATTTATATTAATATTTGTCAATAATAATATAACTAAGGGTAATATTGGAAATACAAAATTATAACATTTTTCTTCTTATTTTTTTGTTTGTGATGAAAAGAAAATTTTTTTAGTGGAACCCACAAAAAAATTTTTCTTTCTTTCTATTTTCTTTGACAACTAAACAAAGAAAAATATCATTTTTCATTCATTTTCTTTTCTTTCATTTTCTTTCTATTCATTTTCCATCAAATCAAACATAGTGTTAGTATATACACTTCAAGGTTCAAGCTCATTGCTATAGTGTCTAAAAAATATT
>NC_029791.2:122476260-122477844 GCF_000816755.2 Arachis ipaensis | reverse complement strand
ATAATATCAAACATATGCATAGTATATCATAGCGTCATCATGCACGTTTGCCTTTCCAATCGAATATGGAAAAGTATAGGGTACCAATATACTATCTACCAACTTCTGCCAACTTTTATTTATAATTGTGTTTTATGGAAGTGTGTTTGTGGATGTGTCTAATAATTAATATATTTTAAATACATATATAAAAAGACACATCCAGAAAATATATCTATAAAGACACTTCTATTAAACACCGCTATAAAAAAGACATTTTTATTAGACATATCTATGAACACACTTCCATGAAACACAATTATAAATAAGAGTTGGCAGAAATTGGCAAATATGCTGTTGGTAACGTAGCGGAACCGATCGAATATATAGGTTTAGAGCCACGCGAGAACTTGACGTAAAAGTTGGTAATCAATTACCTAATAAGGCAAACAAACGATTCAAATTTTTAACCAAAGTAGCAAGAAAATCACAATACCTTTATTTATTTTCTCTTGGGTTTGTATTCTAGAGAAGCTTGAGAGGACTTTTAGAAAATTTGTGTGCTCCCATAAAGGTTCATTTTTTTAGATATTGAATAAAAATTAGTGTAATCTTTTAATATTGGAAGCTGCGGTATTTTATAAAATTCTCAGAGCTATAAAATTTGCAGAAAACAGATTGTTAGTTCATATTTTTTTTTTAATTTATAAAGATAATACACAGACTGCATATTGTATTATTTTAATACTAAATTACAATACATAAATTACGTATTGTATTATTTTAATATTAAATTACAATACACAAATTACGTATTATAAATACACAGATTGCATATTGTCAGCACAATACGTGTTCTGCGTATTGTGTTTGTACAGAATAGCACTCTCATAATACTGTAAAACCTCATTTTTTGTAATATTAACGTAAAATTCTATTTACTCTTTGATATTAAAATAAAAAATTTTTCATAGAGGTGAGAGAAAAATTAAGTGAAAGAAGCGTGTGAGTTTGATGGGTGAATTTTAGGAAGTGTCGGTCACAGTAAGATGTAGCATTAACCTGTCTTCTTTGATACAGGTTGCTGCTTTGTTAGTGAGTCTTCTTCAAAATTTCATTTTGACCCTAGCTAAGAAGAGATATTATGTAGTAATCTTTGATCCTTGATATATTTTTATTTTTTTCCTTTTTTTTATGTTAATGGCTCATAAAAGATTCACACAAGTAAATAAGTGATGAACATCTATAAAAGGATGGGCCAAAACTTTACTTGAATGCTTGTTAAATTATGAAAAAAAATCTTAAAACTTAGACTAAAAAACCCACATTCATGGAAGGATGAATACTATCTTATGAAATAAAAGTTTGGGAAAACTTAATATAAAAAAAATCTGAAAAAAGTTGCTGCTTCTGCAAATGAACATGGAAAAATCTAAAATTCTTTGGCTTTAAAATGCAATTCTCATTTTGCAAGGAGAACTGTTTGAAAAGTTAGTATCCCATAAATAAAATTCATCATTCTAATCATTATAATAATTAATTTACCTTTTTAATACTATTTTATGTATTATTGGTTTTATTTTGATTTTCTTTTACAGAAAAAAT
>NC_029791.2:122474854-122476252 GCF_000816755.2 Arachis ipaensis | reverse complement strand
TATCATCTGAATGACAAACTCTAAACAAAATTATATTAGTACATTTTATTTTTATATAAATGTTATTGTCTATTTTTTTATGTTAAAGGTTTGGTCCCTTTAAAATTATTTTTGAAGTTCTGCTACTGTGTTCACACATATTTTGGAATTCAGGAGATCATTCTAAAAGATGGAAAAGACTCACATAAATGGTAAGTTTTAGAAAGCGCCGGTTCAAAAAAAGCTTTTCAGATGCCTCTGGCACCCTAATGCAAAAAGAAACGATTTTAAAGATTTTTTTTTTCTTTTTGATATCACCTCGGTTGGTAAGATTTATTTTAAAAGAGACTACCTGCTTTGTATTTATTGCAAAACAGAATTTTTAAATTTCTAATTGTTTACCATGGATTGGTGCTCTCATTCATATAGGCCGGCCCAGTGAAAAGTCCAAGTCTATTAATTTTTTTAATTATTTATGATTTAGAACAAAAAATAACTTTAAAAATTAGCCGATATTAACTAAAATAGTTTTCTAATTAAACTCTTAATTAATAATTAACTTTTAAAAAATATAATTTTATATCTTAAAATTTTAAACTACTTTATTTTTCAATAATATTTATCAATTTTTTATATAATTTTTTAAATTAAAATGTAAGTTTCACATTGCCAATAATATATTATTTTATAGAAAAATTTTTTACATAAATATAAATATTTTTAAATTAAATTTAACATATGTGATAAATATTAGCTAATAAGAGTTTGGAATTGGTTCCATTAACATGTGTTACATATTGTTTGGATCAATAGAAAATGCAAGGAAGGAAAATATAAGGAGGAAAAATAGATGGAAAACTTCATTTTCCATTAATTGGATGAGAATGGAAATTGGAAGGAAAGAAAAAAAAATGGCATGGGATCCACTTTTAAGTTTTCCTCTCACTCTTGCAAAGAAAATGGATGATAATACACAAAGTGAAAGTGAAATTATTATTTTATCCATGGTGTTAGAAAAAACAAAAGAAAAATGAAGGATTTTAATGTAATTTCACTTGGTTATGATTTTTTCTCTCTCTTTTTTTCTATTCATTTTCTCTTCATCCAAACAACATAAAAATCAATTTTTCTTCTTATTTTTTTTCCTTTCATTTTCTTTCCTCTTATTTTCTTTCCTTTCATTTTCCATCTTCCATCCAAACAAAGTGTTAGTGATGTTGATACTAAGTCCACTACAACGGTATCTCTTCCTAAAAATTCAAGAAGAGCAGTGGTTTATCCACATTTCTTTCTTCTTTTTGTTGTATTTGTTTTTTTATAGTTTATTCAAATTCACGTTAAATTTTTTAAAATTTTAATATTTATTCAATGAATTCATTTTGAAATTGATATAAAGAAATTTTCAAAAGTAATTTAACA
>NC_029791.2:122465885-122474848 GCF_000816755.2 Arachis ipaensis | reverse complement strand
AGGTTCAGTCTCTTGACAAAAATATATTTATGCACTTGCCATATATAATGTCGAATTTGAATATCTTCCCAAGACCATGAAGCAAATTTTTAATACTGAAGAGATCTCATTAACCTGTTGGCCAGTCAAAAATTACACCTCAAACTTACATATTGATACTGAAAACAACACGTATCTCATAGAAATTGTGCCAACATCCAAAAAAGTACAAGGCGTGTAGCATGCCTAGTTAGGGCAAGCGCACTTTAAAATTCACCAGTTTGATGAAGTGATTTTGTTATAATGGTGAATTACACTTTTGCAATACACACACACACACATCATGCTATGTCAGTAAGAATGAAGAGTAAAAATACTTTTACTCCCCAACAGTCCCTCGCAAGTTTGGAGTGTGATGGTTGCGCAGTCTAAGCTTGAGAAATAGCTTCAAAAAGGGGCTAGGCACCAATGGTTTTGTTAAGATATCAGCAAGCTGCTCTTGATTAATAATTGAAAGAAGCCTAGTAAGACCGATCTGCATCTTCTCACGAATAATATGATAATCAATCTCGATGTGCTTTGTCTGTTCATAAAAGACGGGATTTGCTGCCAAATGCAATGTCGATTGACTATCACAATAGAGGTTGATGGACTTGGAAAGTGGGAGCTATAATTCGTTGAACAGATTAAAGAGCCGTTGTGCCTCACAAGTAGCATGCACTAAGGCTCGATACTCTGCTTTAGTGGAGGACTTGGCTACCGTCAATTTTTTTCTTACTCTTCCACGAGATGAGGGAGGAACCATGGAAGAAGCAATAGCCGAAAACCGATCTACGGGAATCATTGCAAGAGGCCCAGTCAGAATCAGAGAATCTGACAACGTGCTGATCAGAGGTGGAAGAGAAGAAAAGACCTGTAGTTGGACAAACTTTAAGGTATGTAAGAATCCTCATAGTGGTAGAGAAATGCCCAGAACGTGAATGATCAAGGTACTGACTCAATTTGCTAACAACAAAGCAAATGTCAAGCCTTGTGTTAGTCAAGTAGAGTAGGCGTCCAATAAGCTTTCGAAAAGGTGTCGAATTCTTGGTGAGCTTGCAAGCATAGTCCATACGGGTAGAGCTCGGTTTACACTCAAGCAGTCCATAATCACTCAGCAAATCAGTGACATATTTCTTCTGATAAATGACAATGCCCTGGCCAGAACAAACCACCTTCATCCCGAGAAAGTATTTCAAATCACCTAAATCCTTAATGCTAAAACCATCATCGAGAAGTTGCTTAACGCTATTAATTTCAGCAAGATCATCCCCAGTAAGGATGAGATCATCGACGTACACTAGGATGATGCTGATCCCCGTGTGCAGTGTGCTTAGTGAACAAAGAATGGTCAAGTCTAATCTGAGCAAGACTAGCCCCACGTAATACAGAAGTGAGTTTCATGTTGCATTGACGGCTAGCATGCTTCAAGCCATAAAGGGACTTCTTCAAGCAACATATCAACCCTCGCTCAGCAACATCAAGACTTAGAGGGAGTGTCATATAGACTTCTTTATCAAGCTCTCCATGGAGGAAAGCCGTATTAACATCCAATTGCTTGAGAAACAATTTATGTAGCTGCCAAAGAAAGAACAATGCGCAGTGTGGTGACTTTCACAACGGGCTGAAGGTATCAATATAATCAACTCCTAGAATTTGGGTAAAACCTTTGGCAACAAGCCTGGCCTTGTGCCGTTCAATGGTGCCGTCTGGATTAAATTTAACCCGAAAAATCCACTTGCAACCTATTAGAGTTTTTTCTGTCGGTAAAGGAGTTAACTCCCAAGTCTGATTCTGCTCAAGAGCATTCAGCTCAGCTTTAATGGCGCTCCTCCAACATTGCTGAGACACAGCATCCCTAAAAGTCTGTGGTACGGTATTTTGGGAGATGACCATAGAGAACCTTTGAAAACTGTGACTTAAATTTTGATATGATACTGTAAATGGATATTTGCAATGAGTACTAGCGTCACTGATGGAATTCACACAATGATAATCTTGAAGATAAGAGGGTGGCCTATGGTCTCTAGTTGATCTCCTAAGAATGGGACGAATGAGCTGGGGAACTCACTCAGATTCAGGACCTACAACATTGATGGGGATGTGTCATGCGGAAAGGTGGGTGTGTGAGATGAGTGGAATGGTCAATCATTTGATTCAAGACCTAAGGGAGAAAGAACCTCAGGAGGGTCGATGCTGTTAGTGCCAAAACTAGTGCATTCATGTAAAGAGAAGCCCAGAAGATTAGGATGAACATTAGAGTCTAATGAAGCAGAATCATGTAATGGAATGTCATAAGAGAACGAATCTAAGAAAGGAACATACATTGGTGTAGGGGGCTTGGTGAAAGTTGGTGTGTTGCATGTAAGAAAAGGAAAATGATTTTCATAAAACATGGCATTACAAGAGATAAAAATTTTTCTGGTTCGTAAATCAATTAACATGTAACCTTTGGTACCCTCTTGATATCCAAGAAAGCAACATTTATGTGCTCTTGAATCCAATTTAGATCGCTAGGAAGTCAAGATGCTTGCATAAACAAGACATCCAAATACTTTGAGATGGGAAATATCAGGAAGTTTGTTATGCAAAACCTCAAAGGGAGATTGATCTTTGAGAAGGCTACTTGGATATCTATTTATGAGGTGCACTGCATGCTTAACATCATAGTTTCAAAAACGAGCAGGGATATGTGACTGAAACATGAGGCTTCGGGCCACTTCTAAGATATGCTGATACTTTCTTTCTATGATTTCATTTTGTTGTGGTGTCTCCACACAAGAGGTTTGATGAATGATACCATTTGAAGTATAGAAAGAAAGCAATGTAAATTCTGGTCCATTGTCTGACCGAATGGACTTAATTGATTTTTCAAACTGAGTTTTCACAAATTGAACAAATGCTTTAACTAAATTAAAAGCCTCTGGTTTTTGTTTCATAAAGTAAATCCAGGTAAATCTGCTTGTGTCATCAACAACAGTAAAAAAATATTTGTGTCCACTAAGGGAAGGTATACTCAATGGTCCCCAAATGTTTATATGAACAAGATCAAAACAAAAATTTGCTGTACTAGAACTAAGAGGAAATGGCAGCTATTTTTACTTACCAAAGTGACATGGATCACAAGGATCCTTATGTAATTTGCAATTTATGAAGGAAAATTTTTATTTCATTAAAAGCATTCTAGTGTAAGGTAGATGGCCTAGCCTATTATGCCATGTGCTACTTGAGACTACATTGTTTATTGTTGGAGGTGCACTAATCTGTGATGCTATATGGAATGCATGATGTGCAGAGTTTTGTTGAATGTAAAGTCCATCAGCAACTCTAGCTACTCCAATCATCTTCTTTGACAAATCCTGTACTTCACAAACAGTATCAGAAATTTTCAATTCACATTTTAAATTTGTAGTGAGTGATGAAACAGAAATAAGTTTGAAGTTGAAGATAGGTATATATAGTGTATTTGTGAGGTAGAGGTCATTAGTGAAAGAGACAGCCCATTATGCTGCTGATAGTGTATGATCCATTGGGGAGTCTCACTATTACAGGTGGGATATGGAAATAAGAGTCAAAATTTTGAAGTGAATATGACACATGATCTGTTGTACCAGTGTCAATCACCCAAGATTTTGATTTTTCTGTTTCATCACCACTGTTCTCTGCTAACACATGCGATTTAAAGTTGAAAATGCTAACATATCTACCCATAGAAAAAAGAAATTACCATTTGTACTCATAAAAAATTGTTTTTACAGACAAAATTATCCAAACTCTAAAAAATTATCTAAAATCCCTAAATTACCCTTATCTTCACCACCACACCACCTCCTTCACCCAATCACCTTTCTAACCCTAACCCTCTTCACCCAGCCACCACCCCTCTTTTTCTTTCTAACACACTCTCACCACTACTTCCCACTCAGTCCCCACCGCTGCTCCAATGGCTCCTTGCCACACCCTCCTCTCTTTCATTGCCGTTCCTTCATCACCATAACCTTTATCACCTCAATTAAAGCTAAGTGCATTGAAAAATAGTGACCTCATAAATTAACTCGGAGAAAAGCACCTTTGGAGGAATCACAATCAACCTAGAGAGGGATTTGAAATGGATGACGATGGGTGAGAGTCAAAATTGAATTTTGGTTTCAGCTGAGTGTGAAGCTGTTTAAGGAAAACTGTGAAAAGGATGTCATGGAGAAAGCTGACAAAAATAAGGCGGAAAAGGACACAGATCTAAGGTGTGAAGAGAGTGAAGAGAAAAGATCAAATCTGAATAACCAAGCACAGAAGCCTCATGTATTTGGATTCACTTTTTCTGGGAGAAAAAAATGGCGAAAGAGACAGAAAGAGAGAGAGAGAGAGAAAGAGAGAGCTTGTCACGATTTTGGTTCGCAAAAGAGACCACGGTGGTGGCGGCGGCTAGCGCGGTGGCCCGTCGGGGGCACTGGTTCGGTGATGAGGAGAAGGTAGCCACGGTAGGTGAGGGTGGCGGCGGTGAAGAGAGGAGCGGGCTGCTGGTGGCGGTGAAGTAGGGGATGGTACGAAGTTCCTCTGGTCGGCAAGGGCGAGACAGGGAAGGAGAGAAGGAGGGGTGGTCGCTGACGCTGATGCTAGAGGATGCAAGAACGGAAACAGAGATTACGACATTTGTCACAGAGGAGGAGAGGTGGCTCGCGGTTGAAAAAATTGCTGCTAGGATTGTTTGAAAATCAATTGATTATTGGTGAGAGAGAGGATGGGGTTAGTGGTGGTGGTGGTGGTAAGGTGATGAGCATATGAGGATAATGGAGTGGTTAGTGGGGAGGAGAAAGATGATGCAGATGATGATAAAGGTGCGAGGAGAAGCTGGCGCGGTGCTCCTGGGCTGGCGGAGGTCCACAACGTTGCTAGCGGAGAAGGGTGAACGATGATGAGGAGGGTGAGACGGTGGTTTGTGGTTGATGCTGGGATTGGGTGGCTGAGAACATTGAGAGAGAGAGGAGGGAAGAAGGAGATGATAGTGTGGAGAGAAGGATAATTTAGGAATTTTATTTAATTTTTTAGGGTTTGGATAATTTTGCCTGTAAAAACAATTTTTTATGGGTACAAATGGTAATTTCTTTTTTCTATGGGTAAATATGTCAGCGTTTTCAACTTTCGTTGGTATAAATGGTAGTTTACTCAATTTAAACCACTCTTTTACCTCTCAGTGTTGGAGCTTGTGTGTTAAGTTGGTTGGTGCTATAAATATGTTGCACCTCTTGGTGCTAAAGGAGAGCAAGCAAAGCGAGCTTTTGATCCTGAGTGAACTCCAGAACCTGATCATCAACCTTGTGTGTTTGGTCTGCATTGTCTTCATCACAAGTCTCTTCAGTGGCTGCGTAATTGAGAGTTGCAACACCACCACTGTACCTTTTCTTGAGATGTGGTGGCAGACCGTGCTTCTTATAGCACATATCAATTGTGTGTCCTACCCTCCCACAATATGTACATTGCACTCGTCCTCGCCCTTGTCCTCTTCTACCATTGAACCTGCCTCGACCTCGTCCTCTATAGGCATTTTCAGAATTTTTGGCAGGATTCCCTTCACTAGTTTGTGCACGCTTTGGCTCCATGCTTGGGAGGCATTAAAGAGTATCCTTGTTTCACCATCAATACTGACAAGCTACCTTTCTTGCTGTGTGAGTAGGGAAAAGGTGGAATTAATGTCTGGCAAAGGATCCATTAACATAATTTGCGATCTAACTCCACTAAACTGTTCACATAATCGGTTAATCCTCTTAAAAACTGTGCCACATAGCCTTCTGTTCTATATTTTCACATCACTCCAAGTCCACACTTACAAGTCTCACCACAATCACATGAAGGAACTAGTTGAAAAACTGTCTAGCTCTCCCAAAGTCCTTTCAGTTTAGTGAAGTAATTCGTCAGTGACAACTCTCCTTGTCTCACAGCATATGGTTCTTCCTCTAATTCAGCGATCCGAAACCGATCTCCATGATAATATCTCCTTTTCAGGTCTCTCCAGAGGTCATAAGCCAAATTATTCCAGATTACACTACGTGAGATGTCAGGACTTAAAGACAAGTTTATCCAAGCCACTACGTAAGTGTTACATCTCTCTTATTGTTCAAACATTATATCAGATTCGCTAGGTTTCTTGATAGTTTAGTTAATAAATCGCAGTTTATTTTTAGCATTTAGGGCTAAAGTCATATATCTACACCAGTCATGATAACAAGAGTGATAGAGATACCAGGATTTTCTGAAGGATGAAGGAAGTAAGGACTAGTAGGATTTGTGCTCGGATTTGAGGTTCTTCGAGCCTTTCAGAGCTCAGATTGCAATTCCGCAATTTGATTTATGAACGCAGCAACTGATTTAGCACTATACGTGCTTGGATTCACCTTAACCTCAGAATTTTGTTGAGATGCTTCCACAGGGCCAAATCGCAGATCAAAAATTCAGAAAAGAATTCAAAATCACACTCACTAGTCTCGATCTCAAACCTTCTCGTTGCACACCACCTCGATCCACGCTCATCGCACCATGATGAAATGAACTTAGAAAGGTGAATTTCTATGTACTCCCATCGAGGTGAGAGAGAAATTAAGTGAGAGAAGCATGTAAGTTTGATGAAGTGATTTTGTTATAATAGTGAATCACACCTTTGCATTATACAGTTAGACTATATATAGTAAAGACCTAACAGCTACTTCTGCTACTAACAATGTAACTAACTAGTCCTAGCAGTATAGAGAAAATACAACTGAGTTCTTAATAAGGATATTAACTTAACTAATGATACATCAGGCTATGTCAGTAAGAGTGAAGAATAAAAATACTCTTACTCCCCAACAGTATTCTACAGAAGTTTGAGAGGACTTTTGATAATAGAATTTAATTTTAATGCATTATCAGTGTGAAGTAGTTTTATACGTGTATTTAATTACGTAATGTCACATCAGTAAAAATAACTACATTTTACATTAAATGCGAGAATAGTCATCCAAAAGAACATATGTAATTGCACGACAGTATAAAACACCATCAAAACTAAACTCTTAATAATAATGATCATATTAGCTTAATTTTTTTCTTTTCAATCCCGCTACATAATCGACAAAGATTCTACCAACTTCTGCCAACTTTTATTTATAGCTGTGTTTAATAGAAGTGTCTTTGTAGGTGTGTCTAATAAAAATGTCTTTTTTATTACTGTATCTAATAGAAGTGTTTTTGTGGATATGTCTCCTTATACATGTCAATACTAATTGTAATTAAAATATAATAATTAATTATTATTAGCAATAAGTTAACAGATAGTATATTGATACCCTATACTTTTCTTTTTTTTAATTTCACAAAGCTACATTCCAAAACAACAAGAGTCAATGTTAAAATGTTTTTTTTTTTTCAAATTTTATGTGTAGGTTAACTTAGTTCTTCTAATATCTGAATTAAATTACTATACCAAATTAACTAATAACTAATAATATATATCTGTATAGATTTAGGTCTAATTTGGGTAAACAATTTAATTAAGCTCCTTTTTAAAAAATAGCTTAAACAATAAATGGTTATATTAAAATGAGCTTATAAATAAGTTATTTTATATTTGAATTTTTAGTTCTAAAAGTACTTATTTTATAGAAATGTGATAAAAAGTAGTAGTATTATGAAAGAAGTCATTTTGTTTAACTTCTTTATATGCTCTTAAATAACTTCTTTATATACTCTTAAATAACTTTTTAAAAAGTTACAATTTGATTTTAAAAATTACACCTGACATTAATACTACTATTTTTCATAAATCAAAAATTCAAAAAAATTACTTTTAAAGCTTCCAAACACCCTCAATGTTCTAAATTTAAGTCGCACATGAACACACTCCAATAACAATAAAAAGAGCAATCAATTCGTGGTTTGATAGGCTACTAGGTTGGAACTTAGAACATTCTGATCTCAAAGTAATATATATATATATATATATATAGAGTTCGTTTTGTCTGGGTTATCCAACACAACACATGAGCTGATTTATGTTAATTATTAGAACCCTTAAATTTTATTCGATGTTAATTAAAAAGTTAATTAAAATTGTTAAAATGTCAAAGTCAATGTAGGTCTGTCTCTTTACTTTTCAAAAAAAAGGTGATGAGATCACCGACTATGGCTGCCACACATGTTTTTTAATTTGGTTTTTCAGATCACTTTTCTTTCCAACGTGGATAAGACGAAATCATCAAAAACCTACCAATGATATTTGATTTTCAACAACATCTAGTTGCAAAATTTGACTATGTTTTAGAGTCATTTGTTATTCTCCTTTATATTAGTCATGTATATATCATTCTAAGTTCCTGGCTAAGACATTGTTTTTTATTTCTCTTAATATTTATGTTAATTATTTTGTGTTTGTTTCTGTGGGAGAAATTTTTTTATTTAGTGGGCAAGAGGATTTTATTTGGGTCTACAACAATTTAAGGGCTGATCACAGAATCATAGGCCTGTTTTTTTTCAATTATCTGGGAAAATAATCATTACTTCCAAAATCATAGACCTTTCGGAATGTTCAGCAAATACCTAAATTTCAGGCCCTCTTTTATCCGTACTGGGCTAATATTTTTGTTTAGGCCTAATAGACAGTTCACACAATATATAACATCATAAATAACTTAAAGGCCCAGAGATGGAGCCCTTTTTTACTCCTATTCTTATTTATTTTATGAAAAATAACATAATTTTTGAAAAGAAAAAAAGAATAATAAGACAAATAAAATTTATTATTTTTTATTAATATTTGATCAATTTAAATTTTAAATTTTAAATTTTTAAATTATAATTGTATGAAAAAATATATTAGTTTAAATATTAACTAATATTAATAAAAAATATTAGTCTCCTAACATTTTTCAATAATAAAGCTGCTTCAACTTCTCTCCTTTTCTTTTTTGAAACAT
>NC_029791.2:122445177-122448244 GCF_000816755.2 Arachis ipaensis | reverse complement strand
GAGAATTCAATGAGAAACTACATCAAAGTTGACCCAGCACCTATTAGAATCAATGGTGAAAGTTTTACATATAACAAAGTCATGTGAAATTTTTTTATGATGATGAATCAAAGGGTTATGTTAGGTGAGGGTGAGAGTGAGAATTGAAGGGAGGATACTCCTAAATTATCTGCTGTATGTAGATTATCTATATGTTCGGCTAAGAAAAGAAAACCTATTTGGCCAAGAAAAGTAAAGATAGACACTTTTAAAAATCTATCACTTTATTCTGTGACAATTAGTCTGCTATTCATAGTGCCAATAATTTCATCTTTTATGAAAAAATTAAATACATTAAAGTTGACTGCCACATTGTTCGTGAAAAGTATTTGTCTGGTCTAATTCATCTTATACCAGTTTATTCTAAAGATCAACTTGTTGATTTTCTTACCAAAATTCTGTCACCGGGTCCTTTTTCTTGCTAATATTTTTAAGGTAGGATTGTTAGATTTACACAATTCTAGCTAGCGGGAGGGTGTTACCTAGATTTTTTTTATTAATAATAGGTTTACTATTGTAATTATTTTTTAATGAGAGTACATAAAGAGTACATAATATATAAGTTGTAATAATTCAACAAATATTTTGTAAGGAGATTTTTTATTCTCTTCAACAATTAGAAGAACTTATTTTTTCTCCCTCTTCTAATCTCTTATGATTCATCAAACTATCGACATCACAGCTTAAACAGCTTAGAGCATAAAATTATTTTCAAGAATTGTATAATTTTTTTGCAAAAAAAAAATAAATAAAAATCGGGTTACTCTTGATTTTTAGCTAGCAATTCACATTATTATTCCTTGTGATTATGCATTGTACTGTTTGGTACGTGACTATCTTCATCTAACATCTTAGATCTTTTTAAACTACCATGCAGCTAGTGCTAGCCAGTTAAAAGTTATCACCGATGGTCATCATCGGAGTAATATTTAAAATAGGTTTTTAAAGAATTTTCACTTAAAATAAAGTTCCTCATCAACAATTTTCAAATAAATTTTCTGTTTCTCAATTTTTATGTCGTAACATAAACAGATTTCTCCATTATTTTGATCTAACAGAGAGATCTAATGTAGTTATTAAATAGTTGATGTGCTTGTTACGGTATTAGGTATCAAGGCAGAGACAAATAAGTTTTCATTGGCAACAATTTTCTTTCATGGATATTCTATATTTTTTTTGTTTATGGTATCTCTTAGTCTAGTAAATTAATAATTAATTTATCATAGATCTAAATTCTATTTAAAAGTTTGTCGTTGATCAATAAATATATAATAGAATTCGAACTTCCAATACTTACATAAACAGACTAAGTAACTTAACCACTAATAAACCAAACCATTGGGTTGGACACTCTATAATTTTACATCAGATATGATTGGCCAAAAATAATGGAACAACCATGTTCTGAAAAAGGACACTGGTTATATTTAGTCCGTGAATGATTTCGATCTGAAGTGGCCCTGCTAATCTGCTATTATATTATATGCTGCATGGTGTGGGGCTTTCAAAGGAATAATTTGTTTCAAAAATGTATATAACCAATCTTCCAAACTCTATCTGGTGATGATGGTTAATCCTCAATTTCTCAACCTCTTTGCTTCAATATTATTGTTGATGTGAAAAAAAAAAAGACTTGTTAATATTCTTTGCTGGAGTAATTATTGCATATAAACCTGTATTTAATTTGCATTTTGTTTGTCGTTAATTTTTTTTGTCAACACAACCAAATCGAGTTGACAATATTCTCTTTGAAACAGAAGAAAAATTAAAGGTAAATATCTTGTTTAGTCTCTGATTTTTTTAGTCATATAACACTCTAGTTATTCTTAAATATTAACTTGGTCCCACCTATTAATAAAAATTGTTAAATAAACTCCTATAATCAATTAGTAATAGGTTGTTTGTCTGACGTGTCAAATATGTGACAGGTGTCAATTCCAAATGGTTATAGGAACTAAAAATTCTCTCTATACGAAAAAAAAGCCCTTCTCTTTTTTCTTTTTTTTTCGTCCTTTTCTTCTCCTTTCTCTTCGCTAGTCACCATCATTTCCATCACCATCATTATCGAGCTTCACCTTTACAACTATCACTACGGCACCATCATAGTCGAACCAACTTCTCTTTTCTTCTTCTTCTCTTTTTCTTCCCCCATCGCGCCATCTCAAAAACCACCATCTTCATCCTCTATTTTGCCACCAACAGTCACCACCATCGTAGTTCCCTCTTCCTCCTCCTCTTCTTCTCCTTCTCGTCCTTACCCAACCTCCCTCAATAGCTCACCCCAAATCTTTTCGGCACCACCAAGGTCCTCATCATCCTTCGCGTTGCCGGAGTTATTTGTCCGTGCCTCATCCTTCACAAGCGTTACAAGAGTTCCCATGTGGCATCTGGAGAGGCATTCAAGCTCGTCGGTGAGGTTTTTCAGTTACCCCCAAATCTTGTTAATGATATATAGATTACTAGCTTTATGATTTTGTCCAATGCAAAAAGAGTTTAAGACTATGAAGATAGATAGTAATAATAATGAGGAGGAGGTGGAGGATTTTAATCCCCGTAATCATTTGGAGTTGACACCTGTTACTTGGTATTAACACATCATATTCCACCTGACACGTAGATAACTAACTTGCTATTAACTGGTTATAAGAGTCGATTTGTCCAATTTTATTAATGAATGAGGTCAAATTGAAATTTCAGAATAATTAAAGTGTGATATGTCTCATAAAAAAATGGTTAAGGATCGAAAAGAATATTTATCCAAAAATGAATAAGTGTGAATAAATTAAATATGATTGGAAATAATTGAAAGAGATGCCAGATGCAAAAAATTAGGGAATTTTTATTTTTTATTTTTTTAAAGAAAAAGAGAACATGTGAATATAATGAAGTATTAATGGTAATTTTCAAGAATAATTAAGCTAAGCCGTTGAGATGGGTATTAAGACAAATCAAATTATTAAAGATAGCTAAAGTTTAATATTAAAAATAGTGACAATATATATAGGTGAAAATCAAAGATAAAACTAAC
>NC_029791.2:122444532-122444800 GCF_000816755.2 Arachis ipaensis | reverse complement strand
TAATAAAAAAAATACATCTTTATATAAAGATAATTATAAAATTTTTATAATAGTATCCCACTACTATCTCCTATTAATTAATGGTACTAGCTGAATTCACACTAATAAATGGGCAAACCCCTGATCACAATGTACTTCATCAACCAGGGATCATAAAAAGACAAAATAGAGCTAAAAAATATTGGCAACTTGAAAATTTTTTTTTATCTTAATTTCCCAATGAAGAAGAAAAACAATAATTTTGTCGGCTGCAGGATTGGGGGAGTAT
>NC_029791.2:122443748-122444493 GCF_000816755.2 Arachis ipaensis | reverse complement strand
ATTTAAAAATTTATCCTTAAATTAAAGAATATATAAAATAAAATTCAAATTCTTAATATTTACTTAAATAAATTATTGAGTTAACCATTAAATTAATAAAACGAAATTTTGTTGAATGAATTTTGCATGTAGATGAAGATGAGGATGAGAAAAGGGGCCCACGGATGCATGAGTTTCTTGGCACAAAAAGTCTTCCAAAGCCCGTGACCGACCGCATCTGATCCAACTCACCCATGTACGGACAAAATATTTAGCGCTGTACTTTTCTTTCATTAGATTAACATTTTGGGTATCCATTTTATTTGACCAACTTAGGTTGATATCAGCGAGAATAAATTTGTATTGCTAGTTTTGGATTTAAGTACTTAGGAGACTCGCTATTTGTTATAGTCAGATAGGTGCAGGTGCGGAGTTAGATTTTTTTCTTAGAAGGAGCAAATATAAACGGTATAACAACTTAACAAGATAGGAGATAAAAGAATAAAATTAGAGAGACTAAACTATAAATATAGAGAACTTTTATATGTAAAATTTATCAATTTAGGAAGGTCATTGCTCTCTTTATATACACTAAGAGTCTAAAACTCTGCTCCTGGATGTATGAGTGAGATCAAATTTGGATTCATCCGATAGGTGGACAATCAATTATATTTTATTTTGAAAGTCAGGTTATTTTTTAAAATGGTAAAAACAAAATTAAATAAAAATAAATATTAGTAATATTTTTTTAAAAAGTTGCAAACAC
>NC_029791.2:122433700-122443665 GCF_000816755.2 Arachis ipaensis | reverse complement strand
CAATAATAAAAATATTAGATAATTATTTTTTTTAATTAAGTCTAACAAAATTAAATTTGTATACGCACATTTGTTTTTATTTCTCTTGGTTTTTCTCCTCTTCTATTTTTATTATTATTATTATCATGATCATGATCCTTGTTCATACCCTGACCCAATAAATAGGGCCCAAGATCTAAGCAAAGAAGCCCAACCTAAAGAGTTGGCCCTCCTCCAGTACCAGCCTTCGTCCCAGAAGTCGGTACTAAGCACGACCCACTCCAAAGAAGTCGGATATGAGGGTTAGCTGGCAGATAACACTCATTCGAATGAGTAACTGCCCCTAGAAACTCTCTAACCACTTCATAGAGCCATATCTTAACCTCTCTGACGCTACGCGATGCAAAGCTTTCCCGACAACCTTATCAAAAGCAGCGATGAAGTGGTTTGACAGTCTCCCTCCGAGGTCAATTACCAGTTTTGAAGACCTCTCAAGAAAATTCTTAATGAGGTTCTCCATCCAGAAGGACAAAGTAAAACATGCACCAAGCCTCCTGGGAATAAAACAGGAGGTCGGGGAGTCCTTACGGGCCTATATGGAAAGATTCAACAAAGCGTGTTTGGAGATTCAAGACCTGCCCACCGAAGCGGTCATCATGGGGCTAGTCAATGGTCTTAGAGAAGGTTCCTTCTCACAGTCCATATCAAAAAGACACCCCGCCTCTTTAAATGATGTACAGGAAAGAGCTGAAAAGTACATCAATATGGAAGAAAACGCTAGGCTAAGAGACCCGAGTTTGCGAATCGGGCACCCTCCCTCAACGAAAGAAAGGGAGAGGGAAGCGAAGAAGAAGGAAGAGCTCGGCCTTGATAGGCCAAGAAAGTATCATTCTTATACTCCATTGAAAGTTCCTGTAGTGGATGTATACAGAGAAATTTGCAATACTGAAAGGCTGCCTCCCCCCAGACCCATCGAGAATAAAAAAGGGGGGAGCCGCAGTGATTACTGCGAGTACCATAAGATATATGGACACTCCACAAACGACTGTTACGACCTTAAAAATGTGATAGAACTTAATCGGCAGGGCTACCCTTAATCGACTCGGAGCGGTGGTATCGACGCCCCACCTCTGCATGAAGTTCCCGACCTCGTCGGGAATAGCAACGGTGAGGGGAGATCAGAAACTGGCAAGGAAGTGCTACAATGAAAGCCTAAACCTGAGAGGAAAAGGCAGAGAAGTCCACACAATAGAACTCGGGGGAGCAAGGGTTAAAGAAGAGCTGCGACCACAGCCCGGGGGAAAAACTGAGGAAATTCAGGTCGGCGAAGAGGAAGGAAAAAACACTCACATAGGAGCCAACCTAGGGGAAACCCTAAGACAAGGGTTGACTAAGCTCCTAAGAGATAACTCCGATCTCTTCGCCTGGAAGGCCTCCGACATGCCTGGGATAGATCCCGAGCTCATGTCTCACAAGCTCTCGGTCTACTCAGGGTCCCGACCTGTACAACAAAGAAGACGCAAGCTCGGCCCAGAGCGAGCCCTAGTAGTGGAAGAGCAAGTGCGGGCGCTCCTAGAAGCCGGCTTCATCAGAGAAGTCAAATACCCAACATGGCTAGCCAATGTAGTGCTAGTCAAAAAACAAAATGGTAAATGGAGAATGTGCGTCGACTACACCGACTTAAACAAAGCATGTCCTAAGGACCCTTATCCACTACCAAGCATTGACGCCCTAGTGGACTCTAGCTCGGGGTATCAATACCTGTCATTCATGGACGCCTACTCAGGGTATAACCAAATCCCGATGTATGAACCAGACCAGGAAAAAACATCATTCATCACGCCCAGAGCCAACTATTACTACGTGGTCATGCCATTTGGATTGAAAAATGCAGGGGCCACATATCAGAGGCTGATGAATAAGGTGTTTGCCCCCCACCTAGGGAGCTTAATGGAAGCATATGTCGACGATATGCTGGTAAAAACCAAGGAAGAAGTCGACCTCCTATCCGACCTCTCACAAGTCTTTGATACCATAAGGTTGCACGGGATGAGACTAAACCCTGCAAAGTGCGCCTTCGCAGTGGAGGCAGGAAAATTTCTAGGATTCATGCTAACACAAAGAGGGATCGAAGCCAATCCCGACAAGTGTAGAGCTATCCTAGAGATGAAAAGCCCGACTTGTTTGAGAGAAGTCCAACAGCTGAATGGCCAACTAGCAGCTCTCTCCAGATTTCTGGCAGGATCAGCATTAAGATCCCTCCCACTGTTCTCCCTACTAAAAAAGGGGCACCAGTTTGAGTGGACCCCCGAATGCGAGGAGGCGTTCCAGGAGTTCAAAAAGTTTTTGAGCCAACCTCCTATCTTGACCCGACCTATAGCCGGAAAAGACCTCATCCTATACCTCTCCGTGGCAGACAGCAGAAGAGCTCGACTTGCTCCCTGAAGTCCGAGAAGAAGCTCAGATAAGAGAAGCAGCATTGAAACAAAGGATGACTACAAGGTACAACAAAAAAGTCATTCGAAGGAGTTTCACCCCAGATGACTTAGTCTTAATCAGAAACGACATTAGGGTCAACAAATCTGGGGAGGGAAAGCTCGCTGCCAATTGGAAAGGACCATACAAAATCAAGGAGGTCTTAGGAAAAGGCTATTATAAGGTGACCGACTTAGGCGGCACCGAGTTACCAAGGTCATGGCATGCTTGTAATATGAAAAGGTACTACAGTTAAAAGCAAACTCTACTCCCTGATGTACTCTTTTCCCAGCTTCATGATTTTTTCCCAGAATCAAAGGGTTTTTTCTGAAGAAGGGTTTTTAACGAGGCATCATAGTAGGGACTAAGGGAAATAAATTAGCAAAAGCCCTTAGTAACAATAAGGTACCTCCTCAATTAATAAAGAACTCTTTCATTTTAAATATCTCTTTCAAAATTCCCTTTTAAATTTTCTTTCTACGAAACGCGCCGATTTAAGCTCGACAAAACGTAAAAATCCCATGAACCGACCTAGATGGTCGTCAGGATAAAACGACGAGGTACAAGTCGGCGTAAAGAGGCTATAGAAGTCGATCATGATAAACTCGGGGGCTCCTCCCCTAAGACCGTGACATCAACCCAGTGAGAGAGAGCATCTACAGAAGCCATTTCTTTTTATAAAAAAGGGGGCAACAAAACCTACAAGGGGAAAAGAAGAATCACCAACACGGTCTCTAAAGGGAGGAGGATGCGAAACTAAAGTCTACAAATCAAATTTATCTACAAAAGCATATTAAAGAACTAACCTTTATCCGGATATAAGGGTTGGAAGCAAAAGCCTTCGAAAACGCAAGAATGCAGCACGAACGAATGCAAGGAAATTTGAAAGATCGCAGAAACGAAACAACGAAAGAGAGGGAAAGTATTTTAGGATTGAAGCTGGCTGAAGAAGTCGGTGCCACGAAAGTGATGGTATACAGCGACTCCCAGGTGGTGACCTCCCAAATAAGTGGGGAATACCAAGCAAAAGACCCAACTATGAAAAGGTACTTGGAGAAAGCCTCGGAGCTCCTGGGGCGCTTTGCAGAAACCGAGGTGAAACACATAACTCGGGATCTAAACAGCAGAGCAGACGCCCTATCCAAGCTAGCAAGTACCAAGCCAGGAGAATTTGTGAAAAAATGTCAGCCATGCCAAATGCATGCAAATTTCCACGTGGCTCCCCCAGAAGAGCTCATTAGTATCACTTCTCCATGGCCCTTTGCAAAATGGGAAATGGATTTGTTAGATCCTTTTCCCCAGGCGCCAGGACAAGTTAAATACCTAATAGTGGGAATAGATTACTTCACAAAGTGGATAGAAGCAGAACCACTGGCCACCATCACTGCACAGAGAAGTCGGAGGTTCCTGGTTCCTAAGCTCGACAAAACGTAAAAATCCCATGAACCGACCTAGATGGTCGTCAGGATAAAACGACGAGGTACAAGTCGGTGTAAAGAGGCTATAGAAGTCGATCATGATAAACTCGGGAGCAGTCCGACTCATAAGGCGGAATGTGAAACCGAGTAAAATTAAAATGAATCGCAAAAGTAGCCTAAGTCACGAAAAACTCAATAAAACAAAATTGAGTACTAGGAATAACAAAAAGAGATAAGGAAAAACTAAGAAAAAGGCTGCCTTGAGAATCAAGGAAATTCAGAAAAGCAGGCAAGTCCCAAAGAAAAGGTTTTCTCCAGAAAAGATCAAAGAGTCAAAGGAACCACGAAAAGCATGCGCGCATAAGGTAACTCAAAACCCTTATCCAAAAAGGGCATTTATTTAACGCTAAATTAAACCCCTATTAAAAAAAAGGGGCATTACTGTTTTGTTTACGGCCTTAAAGGGCCAAAAAATTGTTCAAAACACCAACAAATAAATATAAAGAGTTTAAAAAGAGGGGCCCACAGGCCGGGCCCCGATAGCCAAAAATTACTTTTTTAGAAGATCACCACCAGCAGAATCAGGGGGAACGCCAGGAGCAGGAGTTGAAGATGAAGTCGGAGGAACGGTAGAAGAACTCGGAGCGTCCTTAGAGTGAGGAGGGGACTCTATGATCCTCTGCCCCCGAGTCTTTAAATCAGACTCAGACTCCACCATGGGGACAGGAGGATCCACGATGGCACCATCAATAACAATCTTATCAGGGTCCAAAGGAGAAAGGTCCAAGTCAGGAGCAATAACTCCGACCTGTTCCTTAAAAATCCTCCAGGCCTCATCAGCACCATCCGCAATAGAGTCCTCCAACTCGGTGTAGGCCTTCCGAGCATTTAGCAAGTCGTTCTTTACAGACACAAGATCAGCAAATAAACTATTGTAGCTGGCTTGCGCTGCTTTCCTTAAACCTACCTCCATATTGCATTGAGCCTGCAACTTCTGCCCCTTCTCTCTGAGGCTGTCCCTCTCCTCCGTCAGTTTGGCAACTTTCCCCTCCAACTCCTTCTCGTGCTCCTGATATACACGAAGCCTACCCTCCAGCTCCTCGACCCTCGAGGTCGTCCCTAAAGAGCTGATGGGAGTCTTCTCAAATATATCCAAGAGTTTGCCACAAACCCCCGCCGTCTTGAGACTCTCCTCAACCACAGTAGTGAGGTAGTACCGAACAGAAACGTCATCCATACTCATACGAGCATGAGGATAGATGTTCTTTCGAACGAACGCAAGAGCGTCCGCCTCACCAGAAGCGCCAGACTCTAAGGTCTTGCGCTTCTTTGGCTCTGGTTCGGGAGTGGGTCGGACGGGAGGGGGTGGCAGAGAGGGAGCAGAGGAGGAAATCACAATAGGTTGAGAGGGAGTCCCAACGATCCGAGGAGAAGGAGGAGGAGGAGAGACAACCGTCCTAACACCTCCAGACCTGGCCCGAGACTTTGCCTTGGCTTCCTGAACCCTCTGGTAAGACTCTTGAGCGTTTTTCTTTGCCATCTCTGCAAAAAACAAATTGGTAGCTAAAATCAGACAAAGTCGGTAAAAGAAATTGCAAGTCGGAAATAAGCAAGAAACGCAAAAAGCTACCTAATTGTGACTGGACAAAGGTCGGCGACCCCTGGAGAAATTTTTTAGTATCCAAGTATGGGGCCCTCCCCCACCTCTGGTTCTCTGCATTTGTATTTTTCTCCTTCATGGTATGTAACCCAAAAATTTGTTAGTATGGTTTTGTTATTATTTAGTAGAGTAAGAAAAATGGATAATAGAGTACTTTTGAAAGAGAAAGTATAGGGAGTCAATGACCTGAAGGTTTACAAAGTATTAGAGATATGATTATTAGTGTTACATTATTCTATCAGGTTATGTTTTTGGGATGAGTGGTTTCAGGACATGGTATTAGAGTTCTAGATTCGAAAGGTCGAGAGTTCGAACCTTAGTGAATCCAAAATTAGCTTCAGCTTCTAACAATAACAACAACAATAATAAAAATATTAGATAATTATTTTTTTTAATTAAGTCTAACAAAATTAAATTTGTATACGCACATTTGTTTTTATTTCTCTTGGTTTTTCTCCTCTTCTATTTTTATTATTATTATTATCATGATCATGATCCTTGTTCATACCCTGACCCAATAAATAGGGCCCAAGATCTAAGCAAAGAAGCCCAACCCAAAGAGTTGGCCCTCCTCCAGTACCAGCCTTCGTCCCAGAAGTCGGTACTAAGCACGACCCACTCCAAAGAAGTCGGATATGAGGGTTAGCTGGCAGATAACACTCATTCGAATGAGTAACTGCCCCTAGAAACTCTCTAACCACTTCATAGAGCCATATCTTAACCTCCCTAAGATATGGGAACGGTTATCCGCCTAAAAAGGTGGCACTACTTCAACGGTGGTTGTTGGTTCACCACTATAAATACCCTGACACCCCTCAGGTATCACTAAGTTCCAATACATTCTCAACTTGCTCACACTCTTGCTGACTTAAGCATTGGAGTGTCTTTGCAGGTACCACCCCCCATTCTTCCACACGCACGAGTCGGACGGAGGAACACCGAGTTTCAGGTTCGCTCGATAGTCACCTCCCTCGCACGTTTGGGCCAACCAACGTCATCCGGCCCACGAATCTCTGGTTACCCACCGTAACAATCCTCATCACCATCTTCTCCTCTTCTTCTACCATTTTTTTTCATTCTTCTTCTTCGTTTTCTACTACTACCTCTTTTTTCTTTTCTTTTTTTCTTTTTTTACCGTCTTCTTCTTTTTTTCGTTTGATGTCATTTCTTTTTTCTTTTTTCTGATCATCCTTCTTCTCTTTTTTCATTATCTTCATCACCATCACCACTATCATCATCGTCGTTATGATCATTTTCATCATCTTTGTCATCTTTTTCTTTTTCTTAATTCAATATCACATAATTAGTTTAATAATAACAAGAGTGACACAATAATTTTAGATTTAATGACCCAAAAAATCTGATAAAAATGATACCAAATTTTTTTATAAATGACACAACAAAATTTTAAATAACTAAAGATCCAAAATTTTAAGGGCAATTTACATAAATAAATTATTTGCCCTTCAAATTTACGCAATTGCATTGTTTTAAATATGAAGACGCAAATACATTGTTTCATATATCTATAGAAACCGCTACTGCCAGTAGCGGTTTATCGCAACACGTACCGCTATAGCCAGCAGCAGTTTACATGCGAATGGGGGAACACAGAAACCTCGCAGTTTCTGTTTGTTGATGTTTGGGCATAAACCGCTACTGGCAGTAGCGGTTTATGTGTATTGGGACATGTGCGTAAACCGCTAGAGGCAGCAGCGGTTTACGTTGATTAGAAAAAATGTTTGTTTATGCTAAATTAAGTTACAAAAAGATTGAGAGAAAGAAAACGGAGTATATATTTTTTGCAATCATATGATTTATATGGATAAAAAATGAAGTAATTTTTAAAGAAAAAGTGTATGCTTTAGTGAATTTTTTACTAAAAATAAATTATTTTATCATTCATGAGTTTTAGAAGGGATGAAGATAAAAAAAATTAGTCTTAGTTTATATATTTTAGTACTCTGTGAGTACTCACTCTTTGATTTGCTATTTATTAATCTCATTTTAATAATAAATACAAATAAAAAATTATTACATGCATATTTATATTTTTTATTTTATTCATCAAAATTATGATGCTAACACTATTATTTATCCAATTAATCAACTGTAAAATACAAATAATTTTTATTTTTTGGTATAAGACAACAAAGTTGCACAAATAAAAAAAAATCATTTAGCTAGAACCTCAAATACAAATCAACAGCAAAGAACACAACCCATTTTTCAAACTCTCCAATCTCCTTTGTATGGTTGATATAAATAAAAGAGAATGAAATAATTTTTAAAGAGAAAAATATATGATTTAGTAAACTTTTGGCTAAAAATAAATTATTTTATTATTTATAAATTTTAAAAGAGATGAGAATAAAAAAAAATTAGTCTTGATTTATATAATTCAATACTTTGAAGACTGTATTTTTTTATTTGTAATTTGGTCTCACTTCTAATAATAAATACAAATAAAAAATTTATTACATGCAGTGAGACCAAATTTTTTTAATAAATTTTTTCTAATCAACGTAAACCGCTGCTGCCTCTAGCGGTCTACGCACATGTCCCAATACACATAAACCGCTACTGTCAGTAGCGGTTTATGACCAAACATCAACAAACAGAAACCGCGACAGCCTCTAGCGGTTTCTGTGTTCCCCCATTCGCATGTAAACCGCTGCTGGCTATAGCGGATTACGTGTTGCGATAAACCGCTACTGGCAGTAGCGGTTTCTATAGATATATGAAACAATGTATTTGCGTCTTCATATTTAAAACAATGCAATTGCGTAAATTTGAGGGGCAAACAATTTATTTATGTAAATTGTCCAAATTTTAAATTACTCAACTAACAAATATATATTCAAATGTATTTTGGAACAAAAAAATATAATAATTTATTATAAATGATATAGAAATAATGGTTTGTGGTTAGACATCTTTTATATAAGTTAAATACCACCCAATTAGCTGAATGATAAGAAAAATTAGTTAAAATTTTTTTTATGTCATGATTAAAAAATTTTGATGTCAAAATTAAGAAATTTTATATGTCAATTAAAACATTTTAGTATTATTTTTATAATGAATCATACACAATTTAAAACTCTCATTTCTCTTCCTCTTCTTTATCATCATCTTTTTCTTTTTGTTTCACGTTTTCGTAATTTTTTTTGTTTCACCCTCTTAACAATAAACGTATGTCTAATTTCAGTACTATTTATAATAAAATCTACACAATTTAAAACTATCCGTCCTCCTCCTCTTTCTCTTCTTCATAATTATTGTCATCGTCGTCATCATAATTTTGTTTCACATTCTCATAATTTTTCTTATTTCACCTTCTTAATAAGAAATTGTATCACAGTTAAAAAATTTCGATGCTATTTTTTTGAATAAATTACGTACAATTCAAAACTTCTCATCTACTCATAATTCTTCTTGTTTTACCTTTTTAATAAGAATAAAAACAAAAAAAACAAACAAAACATAAGAAAAAATAAAAATATTACAATAACTAAAAAGAAGAGGAGAAAGAAAAGAAAAGAAAAAAGAAATAACAACAGCAACAATAAAAAAATGACGATGACGCAAAAATATGCAAAAAAAATAATAAAAAAATGTGTAATTTACGAATATGTTGTATGAATAATTTTTGTTAAATTTAAACTAAAATTAATTAGATTTTTTTTAACAAAATATTCTTATATGTGGTAGTAGAACCGTAATAATAATAATATTAAATTATTAATAATAATATCTACTCCTCGCAAGCATACCCAGAAAAGACAAATGGGATCACGAGAAATTTTTCTATCTCTATGGTTCCTATTCACATCACAATCACTTTGCCATCAAATTAAACATAAAGCGTAGCACCAATAATTTTAAGAGTAATGTTAAGTAGATAAAAAAAAAAAAAATCAGAACTTGTTTTATCTAATATTCATTAATTGTCGCAACAATTAATAAATACTAAATAAGACAAGTTATAGCTGTTTTTTGGCTGATTTTTCTTTGGTTACCAAATATTTTCGAATTTCAATACAAACGGTCCCAAAAGTTCTAAAGACCCCACACTCAGCTAACAGTTAAGCTTATGTGTAGCCTTATTCCAAGAAACAGCCATAAACTGTATTAAACTCCAAAATTGCCTCAACCCTAGCTAGTTCATTTTATCCTTTTCCATTCTGATATACCAATGATAATGATCAAACTAGCGACCTTTTGCTCTTCGTCCTTTTGTTTCATTCTACGCATTATTCATGCATTGCACTACACCACACTGTATATCTCTATTTACTGCCCTCACTTTAAAACCTTAATTGATCACAGTCTCTTGCACAGAGAAACCAGCTTGTATATATTCTTACCTACCTTTCACAGATTCCTTTAAATAAGAAAAGATAAATATACTTATTTATCTGAAAATATTA
>NC_029791.2:122430011-122433669 GCF_000816755.2 Arachis ipaensis | reverse complement strand
AAAATGATTTTACCTCATTATCTGTGTTACAATCTACAAATATCACAGCGTAGGGATATTTCCGTAAATTAAGAACCACGTCTTGCATATATAAGGGTCCACTCAGAATGCCATGCAATATATGCATGCACACTTCTCTTCCTTCCTGCTACCTCCAAATTCCAACCCAACCCACAGTCTCAACCGAGTCAACACCACTCGGCCGAGTCACCACCGGTTCCAACAATCATGGGCCTCAAGTGCGCCACCTTAATCCTCTTTTTTACAATGTTTGTGGCAAGTAGCATTGCCATTGACCCATGCACCTCCAAGCCTGACGAAGCGGGCCTAACCGTGATACCCATCTTCGGCAAATGCTCACCATTTGACCCACCCAAGCCCGACTCATGGGCCCAAACGGTCATAAACATGGCATCCAAAGACCCAGCCCGTCTCAAGTACTTGTCCACACTAGTAGGCCAAAAGTCCGTTGTCTCCGCCCCAATCGCTTCGGGCCAGGCCTTCAACATTGGAAACTACGTGGTCCGTGTCAAGATCGGAACCCCGGGCCAGCTCATGTTCATGGTCTTGGACACCAGCACTGACGAGGCCTTCGTCCCGTGCTCTGGTTGCGTGGGCTGCTCCGCCACCACATTCTCCCCCAAAGACTCCACAAGTTACGGCCCATTGGACTGCTCAGTCCCGCAATGTGGCCAGGTCCGTGGGCTTCAGTGTCCCTCCACGGGCGCAGGCGCGTGTGCTTTCAACCAATCCTACGCGGGCTCCACATTTTCCGCCACGCTCGTCCAAGATTCACTCAGATTAGCCAGTGACGTAGTCCCGGGCTACTCATTCGGCTGCGTTAACGCAATCTCCGGCGAGTCCATTCCGGCCCAAGGGCTTCTGGGCCTGGGCCGTGGGCCTTTGTCTTTACTTTCGCAATCCGGCGGGCTCTACTCAGGTGTCTTCTCCTACTGCCTTCCCAGCTTCAAATCGTACTACTTCTCAGGGTCGCTCAAGCTTGGGCCCGTGGGGCAGCCCAAGAGTATCCGTACAACCCCACTTCTCCGAAACCCTCACAGGCCTTCCCTCTACTATGTGAACCTCACCGGAATAAGCGTGGGAAAGGTTCTCGTCCCTGTCCCCTCAGAGTACCTGGCTTTCGACCCGAACACCGGTTCCGGAACCATCATTGATTCCGGAACGGTGATAACCCGGTTCGTTGAGCCGGTGTACAATGCGGTGAGAGACGAGTTCAGGAAGCAGGTTGGTGGAACGTTCTCGAGCCTGGGAGCGTTTGACACGTGTTTCGTGAAGACGTACGAGAACTTGGCGCCAACGGTGACGCTTCACTTCACGGGGTTGGACCTGAAGCTTCCATTGGAGAACAGCTTGATACATAGTAGCGCTGGGTCGCTAGCTTGCCTTGCAATGGCGGCGGCTCCGAGTAATGTGAACTCTGTGCTGAACGTGATTGCCAACTTGCAGCAACAGAATCTTAGGATCTTGTTTGATACAATTAATAACAAGGTTGGGATAGCCCGTGAGCTTTGTAACTAACTGTTTTAGTTTTTTTTTTAATGTTTTGTATTCTTTGTCTTTGTTTTGGTAAGATATTAATCTATCTTTTCTTTTGTATTGTTTGGATGTTTGGGTGTGGCCGTGTGAATTAATTAATAAGCGTGCCTTGTAGGGTTTAAACATTATTATTACTCGCAAGTGTCACAATAATGTGAAGAGGAATATTAGGAGGCAGCAATTTTTGTGATTTGTAATCATCAAATAGTTATTAATGATAGCTTTAATGGTGTGAGATTGGTGTGAGATTTCATCTAATGACTCACTTTTCTTTGCTGGTTATATGCTGACCAAAATTTAACAAAGTTGCTGCCCTAAACTTTTTCTAATGTGAATTGTGATCAACTGTTCTCTACGATGTAAACTTGTAATGGTTAATTACTTAATTACCCCAAAAGGGGACCAATCACTACCGTAATGGAATTTGATTTTTTGTTTCGATGTCTTAATTTTAGACACTTAACTTACCACGAATAATCAGTGAATATGGACTGTACAAATAATTGAGTATTTTAACTGTTCTGCACAATGACGGATATGGTGCTATTAGGGGTGTTCGCAGTACGGTTTGGTTCGATTATTTGAGAAAAAGTCATCCGATTCAATTTTATATTTATTTTTCGGTTCGGTTTGGTTCAATTTTTTTATCAATACCAACCAAATCAAACCAAACCAATCGGTTTGATTTTTCGATTTTTCAAATAATTCAAAAAAAAATTCCGTTCTAAACTTCTATCCATATCCTAAAATCAAATGTCAGAGCAGAACTCAAATCAAGAACAAATAATAAAAAACTAAAATAACAGATGATCAGTAATCACAACTAAAAGAAAAAGTAATCAGATCTAAAATCCTAAGCAAAACTCAGAACAGAACATACAATCAAAATAAAGAAGTAATCAGATCCAAAACCCTAAACAAAACTCACAACCAAGAACAAATAATCAGTAATCAAAGCTAAAAATCAAAATAACAAATCAGAATGTATACAATTATCAGATCTAAACCCAAAAACAAAACAACAGCAAATAGTCAGATCCAACAAATTTAGGATTGCAAATCAGAGATGCGAAGCGCCAGCAAACAATGAAGACGACGACACTCTGAACTACAGAGAAGAAGCTACGGACCATTCTTGAAAACGACGGCATGGAGGACGGCGTGAGGAGGACAACGGGAGGAAGACGATGGGAGGAGACGGCAGCTGCTGTGCATGGAGGAGATGGTGGCTGCTGTGCGTGGAGGAAGGGCGGCGCCGAGGAGAGGGAATCGCGATGAGGAAGGGAAGGAGAGAAAGGGTCACGCCGAGAAGAGGGAAGCACGACGAGGAAGGCCACCGCGAGGGTGCTGTCCAGCGACGTCAGGGGCTTAGAGGACGACGGCGTGTGAGGGTGGGATGTGGAATTTTCGACAGTGTGAAAAAAGAGAGTTGTGAGTGGGGGAGAGGAGAAAGTTAGGGTTGATGAGGGCGGCTGTATCTGACTGGAAGGGGGTGGGGGTTTGGATTTTATATAGGTTTTTTTAGTAAACCGGTTCGGTTCGGTTCGGTTAGGACTTTTCAAATCAAAATCGAAAACTGAACCAAACCACAAAAAACTACAAAATACCATTTTTTCAGTTTTTTTTATTTTCGGTTTGTTTGGTTATCGATTTTTTCGATTTGGTTGGTCAGTTTTGTTCGAATTGGATCGGTTTTGAACACCCCTAGGTGCTATGAACATTGGCTAAGCGCTTAACAACTTGATTTTAGGGGCATTTATTTTTTAATAGAAAAAAAAATCTTCAATTAAAGAGATTTATTAAATGATAAAATAAAGAGATAATTATCATATATCCAACTCTATGACTAGAGAGTTTAAGTCGATTTATGAGTTAGTTTGAGTTCAAATAGTTAATAATTCAATAAGCTGAATTTACGAGATTGTTAGCTATGTTTAAATCTAAATTTGAGTTCATATATCAAATGACTCGAATTTAAGCTTATTAGATAAGTTTAATTCATGGATTTGTAAGCTGATTTGATTATATATTACTTATTATAATTATTTAAATTAATAATATATTATAAATTTTATACTTTTAATTTATAGTAATAATAATA
>NC_029791.2:122386238-122429996 GCF_000816755.2 Arachis ipaensis | reverse complement strand
ATCATTTTATATATAATTATGAAAAAATATAAATTATAATTGATAGATAGATACTATATATAATTGATAATTTTTTTTAAATATAAGTTATATTTGAACTATCTCGTGAGTTTTTGGTAAGTTAACTGTGAATTTTTCAAATGAACTCGATTGTAATAAATTAAGTCATGAGCAAATTAAAACTCAATTTTTGTGAGTTGAACTTGAATTTAGCATGACTTGATACTTCTAGTCTTATATATGACCAATAAAATTTATACTTTTTTTTTGTTAATACTTGGTCAACAAAGGTATTTTTATACGTAATATAAAAAACAAAAATATTATTTATACATTAAAATTAGTCACTAATTTATTTGTATATAAATATATATATATTTTCAATATGTATCTTGTAACAGCCCAGACCACCCGCACAAGGCCTCACGGTTTTGCCTTTGACGATAGGGATGATGGCCAAAGCCCCCCACACTCACTCGTCAAAACGCGTCATGCTAGGGAGAGGTATCCACACCCTTATAAGGCATGCTTCGTTCCTTACAATCCACCCCCCTAAGGTATCCACATCGATCCGGGTTCTGGCTCTGATACCATCTGTAACAGCCTAGACCACCTGCTAGCACGATATTGTCCGCTTTGACACACAAGGTCTCACGGTTTTGCCTTTGACGATAGGGATGATGGCCAAAGCCCCCCACACTCACTCGTCAAAACGCATCATGCTAGGGAGAGGTCCTTATAAGGCATGCTTCGTTCCTTACAATCCACCCCCCTAAGGTATCCACATCGATCCGGGTTCTGGCTCTGATACCATCTGTAACAGCCTAGACCACCTGCTAGCACGATATTGTCCGCTTTGACACATTGACACACACAGTTTTGCCTTTGACGATAGAGATGATAGCTGAAACCCCCCACACTCACTCGTCAAAACGCATCATGCTAGGGAGAGGTATCCACACCCTTATAAGGCATGTTTATTAGAACCCAAATTAACTAGACCTTTTTTTTCTAAATTTATAATTTTTATCACGTGTGAATTCCATAACATTAATATAAGAATAATTAAAGTTTTACTTTTTTATTTTACCAATTTTTCTCAATTTAAAAGAGCTTTATCCGTTTTTAATATATACTAATTCAATTATTTTCTTTTGATTTATTATTGTTACATCATTTTCATTTATTATCATTATTAATAAGCTTTTCTCTAATAAAATACTAAGCGAAAATTAGTGAATAATTAGTTAATAAATTAATTATTATTCAAAAAAATTAGAAAATTAAATTTTTATAATCTAGAAGAGTAAAAATATTAAAAATACGAATTTTGACATTAATTTTAAAGATTTTAGCCTAAAAATAAGCCAATAAATCGAATCGATTAGACTGAACCCAAGCCCAACCTAAGAAACACCCCAAACAAGCATTCTTCTTTTTACATTCTGCTGATACGGAGAAGAAGGGTGATTTATGTTAAATCCCAAATTCTCACCTCCAAAGATTCAATCGTTCGTAACTTTTAATTCGGAGTTCCGATTGACGAGCCGTCAGCGGCCACGTGTTCGTCTCAGAATTCTCTTTAGTTTTATCCGAATAAAGTGGTAAGAAAATCGCATTTCTCTTCCAGTTCTCCCTCTCCTCAATTTTGTGATTTTAGAGTTTGGGTATTGAGGAATTGAATGATGTGAACTCTAGCAACGGATAATCACTGGGTTTTGTCCAATTAATCCGTGGGTAAGGTAAGAAACTGTTGAACCCTTGTGAATCATTGAGTTAGTGAACCCTATGATGATTATAGTGATATTGTGTGAAATAGATTGTGTTCTGGTTAATTCGGAGTTCAATTGGACAGTTTGGAACAAAATCCGGATAATTAGACTTGAGTAATTGACGTTTGGAAACTTGGAGCTTGTGAAATGAGAGGTTTTTGAGGTGTTCCGAGTTTAGGAAGGAATCGATCAAGGTATGATTTTGGTTTCTCGTAGTTAATGTTTAATGTCACGTGAAAACTTAGGCTAGAAGACCTTAAGATAGGAATGAATTGAACAAATTATTGGTGGATTGTGTATATGGTATAAGATGTGTGGTTTGGTTGTTGTTAATGATTTGCTATTAGAGTTGGTTGGTTTTGGGAAAAGATTTAATATTAGTATTTATTTGATTTTGAAATAATTTGATACTGGAAACATTTTGAATGACTGAGAGAAGTTTGGTTTGGTGGTTGGGACCCTTGAAGGGTGGCAGAAATTTAAATTTTAGAGGAGATCTACCAAAATTTCTATAAGAATTGGAGTTTTGATTTGAAGTGTTATTTTAAAAAGAAAAAAAAATTATTATGTGACTTGTGTATTTGAAACTATTTGTTGACCCTCTGTCGCAAGATGTGACCGGGCACTTTAACTCCCCGGGTTCTCCCATGGGCATATATATATATATATATGGATTTTAAATATAATATTATTGAGTTTGGAGTTGGACTCCATAGAATATTATATTTGAGCTTAGAGTTTGTCTCCATGGATATTATTTTTGTGCTTGGGGATGCGCGCATCGAGGGACTGTCCAATGGTTAACTACTAGGACATGTCGGGTTGGCTATATAACCGACAGATGAGACTCATCATCCACAGAACATGCATATATCATATGCATTTGTTTGTTTTGCTTGATTGTGCATTGTTTTGGTTTGCTTAACTGTTTAACTCTGCTTATCTGCTACTTGTTCTACTTGCTATAATTGCTTCTCTATCTGTGTTTTTCTTACTTGAATTGTATGTGTATATTTTCTGAGAAACCCCTCTTGGCGGAGGTGTGAGAGGGGGTGTTCCACCGGTGATTTGGATGATTGGAGCAGATAGAAAGTGAAGTGTTAGGTTAAAATTAGATTCAGAACTTGAATACCTTAGATAACTTACCTAATTTCTGGTTTAGTTGAATCTTTAAGCTAAAATCTGAGTGCGGAGTTCTAGGAATGCCTCTGACTTTTTCGAGACCTTTTATATTAACTAAGCGGACACCTTTACCATGCTGAGAACCTCGAGTTCTCATTCCTGTTGTTTTTCAGATGCAGATCGAGAGGCACCTCACTGAGTGTCTGGAGTTTCCTGTGCAAGCGAAGTGTGGTTATTTTGGGATATTGTATTTTGTGTTTATGCTATGTATATATGTATATAGATTCTTCTCTATATATATTTTATGTTTGTCCCTCCTAGAGGTTGACTTAGAGAAATAGATGTTTATTCTGTAGTTTGAGTTTTATTTTGGGTTATATATATATATACGCTGGCCGGCCTTAGCTTCGCAGGTCGTGTCTGGAGCTTGATATCTCTGTTTTGGAACTCTGATATATACATATATATATATTATGTTTTCAGCTTTCTTTGATCTTGTCCATTTTGTTTGGAGCTTGATATATGTGTTTTGGAACTCTGATATGTATATTATGTTTTTAGCCTTCTTATGATCTTACCTATCCGTTTTACGATTAACCTTGCGAGTGTGACACGATTTTCTATTTTCGCTTTTGTTTAGCTTATTCTTCAAGGCTCCTAGATATGATTTCTTTCAACTATATTTAAGTACGTATTTTACTTTTAGAGGTCGTAATACCTCCCCACCTCTGCTCTACGACTTAAGCGTAAGGCTTTGTATGGTAGGGTGTTACACATACCTGCACACACATGCAATAAGACAATTCTCTTAATGAAAAATTTACAATAAACAAGATATCCATCCATTGTTGTTGTGCTTGTTTTTGAGTTTCTAACATCACCATTGATGTACGATCACACCTTCATCCCTCAACTTTTCATAGAGTGCCAAGCACTCCCAATAAGCCCTACGGTTCTTATTATTCTCTTTTTTTTTTTGTAACATCCCGTTACCCTAAACCTTAACCCTAGCCGTAAAGCAAAGGATAACAAAGTGTCATGACAGTTCTAAAGCTTATAATATATAATATATATCCAAGAATTTATATAACTAGAAGCCCAATGAAGGAGTAAAGCTCAAAATCGCATAAAACGAAAATACGAAACGCGAAGCGTTCACACACGACAACTGAACGCGTATGCACGGACAGAACAAAACATAATATATATATATATGCCTCTAAGGCCATAAAGTCTAAAGTAAAAAGATGAGAGAAAGTACTACAACCAATAATGAAAATACAAAGAGATAGTAAAAGATCTTCCACTCTGTCACCATCCCGCAACTCACCGAGGTGGGTTACGACTTTCATCTGAAAAGCAACAACAACATATGGTATGAGAACCGAAGGTTCTCAGTATGGTAACAGTGCCCAATATATAAGATATAAGATTTCGGGACGCCAAAGACAATCCTAGAACTTCACATCAAATACAAATATTCAAGCTTAAGAAAATAAATAACTTAAACCGTAAACCATAAATAGAGTTATCTAAACTTAGGAGATTTCTAACTAATACCAATCACACCACTGTATCTCACAGCCTTCGCCAACCTACCCTCGACGCGATCCCATCGCCCCCACCTACCTAACCTCCTCAGCACCAGACAATCACAAGTATATGCAAACAAGTAATACACAGATAATATTCATGTATAATAAGTAATTCAAGAAGCAAGTAGGCATATTATACATTTAGGCAAACTGCAGGTAATCAAAGCAAACAAGCACATAAGAGATGCATATGATGAATGCTTGTCCTATTGGCTGTGATATCACATGTCGATTATAGTGCCAAACCCAACACAAAATTCGGTCGGCAACTCCCAGATTAGTCTCTCTGTTGCACATACTCAGGAGGAATAATTCTGAGGGATGAGTGCCCTACCACCTTCTCCATTAAGAGGAAAACGTTTTGAGGGAGAGTGCCCTACCACCTTCTTTTGGATGTCACATGATTTCGTGGGATAGTGCCCTACCACCTTGCAACCAGAGAGAAATGTAAGTGGGAAGCCCAGCTTCAATCCTCACATCTCAACATAGGCGGTAGACTGCCACAGACCCTACGCCGGCACTGCTACCTCAACAAGCGGGAGACTGCCACAGCCCTTACCCGAGGCGCATAGCGACTTACCAAAACAATGCATGTCACGTAAGCGGGAGACTGCCACAGCCCTCACATCCGAACGTAGGTGGGAGACCGTCATAGTCCCTACGATGGAGAACAATGCATGTCACAATCATATAGTCCATCTTAGAGACCACTGATCATAGCACACTTTTGTTCATACTCATTCCATTAACCATAAACATTCATTTTCAAGTTCCAATATAATCATAACCATCATCAACTTTCCATTTCATCATAATCATTCTCCTTTCTCAAATTCTCCTCAAAGACATACTTCACAACTTAACTTACACTAATTTCGTCCATAACCTTCCAGAACCTAAGTCATCGGCTCTAAACTTTTTACCAGAAAATATTTAGTTAAACTCACTTAGGGTACACTCTATATTTCAAAGCCTAAAAATAAGTTAAGAAATCCTAAGTAAGCGTTACAGAAGTTTACAAGCTTGTCGAGAAGGTAAAACGGTTAAAAACAAGGTTTTAAATGAAAAATAGGGCATTGTGCGTATGCATAGGGTTGTACGTACGCACACCCAAAAGAGTTTTCTCAACTTGTGCATATGCATAGAGGTGTGTGTACGCACACAAAGTAAAATTTTCTATTTTGTGTGTATGCATGAATACGTGCGGACGCACTCAACAGAAGGCTCTTCCCAACTTGTGCGTACGCATGATGTTGTGCATACGCACGAGTCACGACACTCGTTCTGCTCGAAGCGTAGGTACAGGTGTGTGCGTGGGTACACAAACCAGAACTTACAATTTTTTTAATATCACAGAATTCAGATTTTTGACACCAATTTTCAATGATCATATCTTTTTCTACAAAATTCTGATTTCCACAAAATCTATACTATTTTAAAGCTCTTTGAATTATCTTTAATTTGATACAAAATTCAATCAATTTCAAAAATTGAGGCTTAAGATATGATCCGCCAAAGTTGGCCAAAAATCCGTTTTTACCAAAAACCTTTAAAACTCAATTTTACCAACACTCTCAATTCAAAACCAATTATTCACAACCCGACAATACCAAAATCACTCAAGAATCCATGCCAAATATTCCTCAACCATATCAATCATTCAATCATCTAAATCATTTAATACTCACCTCAACCAACTCTAAATTTAACCTAATTCACACAAAAACTTATAAATTTCCATCATTATTCAACTATATAATATCCAACCTTTAATATCCCAATTTATTAACTCCTTCAACACTTATCAATCCAAGCTTCAATTTATCATTATCAAAACTTATAATCCATATCATTTATCAACAATATCAACACTTGCCATCCATTACCAACAACATCAATATTCATCATTAATTATCAACCAAAATCAATAATCATCACCAACATCAACAAATATCACAACTTATCATCAATACCAACTTCATATCACCACAACAACTCCATATCAAAAGTTCATTTCATTCAACTCATACAATTCAATCCTATTTTAGAGGCCACCAGCCTAAATTTTACGAAACATTACATATTACATAAAGGAAACCGAAACCATACCTTAGCCGATTCTCTAAAAGCACAAATACTCAAAGCTTGATTCCAACAAGATCAACAAGCCTCAAGCACCAACATCACTTCCAAAACTTACAAACTATCAAGCTATACACATATAACATACCAAAAATCAGCACTATGGCTAACCAAAATAATCAAACCACAAGAGTTTGAAGAGACTTACCTTACCCAACAAGAATAAGGGCAAAATCCAACAATATTTCAATACTAGATTATCCCTAACCAACAAAAACACAAAGAAACTCAAAAATCCAAAGCCATTCTGGAGTTTTAGGTTAGGACAGAAAATTGGAGCTAGAGAAAGAGTTTCTTACAACAAAACTTTGTTAGAAATGATGAACTCGGCGAGAACTTCGCGTGGTCGCAAACGGCTCATCAATCGGAGTTCCGTAGCTCAAGATATGGCCAAAAGAAGGAAGAGATGAATAGTAGCAACTCTCTTCTTCCTCTCTTCTCTCACCAGCGCCCCCTTTCTTTGTTTCTAGGGTAAAATGAGCTGAATGCTCATTAATTGACACTTACATATGTTAGGCTTGGGCCCAACTTGGGCCCTTTCTAACCCGTTAGCGTTTTAGGTCCGTTTTACCCACTTTGGGCCAAAATCTTTAAGATTAGTGTCCGATTTTTTATTCTAAATTATTTTTGTCCTTTCAAAACAATAAATTCAATTTTCAAAATCTTATTTTCTCAATACATGGTACCGGTCAGACTAGAGCCGGTACTTCCAGCTTAAGTGCCGGTACGCATTTTTATAAGAATTTTTTGTAAAAGATACATTTTTTCACTCAGAAAAATTCAACAAAATGAAATCCCGATGCTGCCATCAAACTTTTACGGGATAAGAAGTCCGCTCCTCTGTTTCCTTCCCTGTATGTATGTCTGAATTCAATTTTCCATTCCCTTATCGTCATTTGGTGAATTTGTCTAACCAGTGGCTCGTGATGATTCATGCATCGCTTGGGTTTGATCATCAGGTTGTACACCGTTCTAGCATCAATTCCAAACACAATTCTTCTTAGTCCAACCTTCCAAGTTGTTATCAATCCATGTAGCAGTCCCCATAATTCTTCTTGAAAAGCTGTACAATTTCCTACATTCACCATATATCCAGCCAACCATTTACTGTGTTCATTCCTAATTATGCCACCGCATCCCGCTTTTCCAGGGTTGCCCAAGGAGGTTCCATCTGAGTTAATTTTAATCCATCCAACAGGGGGCATCTTCCACGATACTTGTATCTCTCTTTTTCGCTTGGGATAATTGATAAGAGGCTCTTTTTTAAAAGCTTCTTTTATGTTTTGGACGTAAGCCATGATGGAGCTTTTAGCTTCTGCTGGTCTTGTTGTAGATTGGGTAAATATTTCTTTATTACGCTAATGCCACAATCACCAACAAGTTACTAGGAAGTATGTCTTTTATTTTTTCTGATTAATTCTACCAATTTCTGTTATCAAGTTCTACCTCACCCAGAGATTAAAGGGAGCTCTAAAGAACATGTTAAAGTGCTGCGGATAAATTAATTGATGCCAAACCTTAGCAGCTGGGGGACAGTCCCTTAGTACATGTAGAATTATTTCTTGTTGGCCTTGGCAGATGTGACAGTCTGGATTACTACTGAACAACCTTGCTCTTCTCTCCGCTGTTAAGAGTCTTTTGTGAATCATCAGCCATCCGAAACATTTTATCTTTTGTGGTCCTTGCTAGCTCCATAGGATTTTCCAAATTCTATCTTCAACTTCATTATTATTATCACTTAAGCACTTGTAAGCGCTTGCTATGGTAAACTCCCCATCCTTCAAAAGATTCCAAAGGATTCTGTCCTCACCTCCTTCATCACTTGGAGGAGGAGTTGCTCTTATCTTTTGGATAGCTTCGTGTGGGAGATAGCGAGCAAGAAAATGTAGGTTCCACTCTCCAGTTTCCAGTCTAAAGTCTCTCACCTTGAGACTGAGAAGCTCTTCTTCTAGAGGTTTTGTCACTTTCAAACAAAGTTGCCCTTCATTTCTAACCCAGGGGTCAGTCCAAAAGTTTATAGTCTTTTCGTCACCCACCGTAAAATCTGTATGTTTTATCAGTTTACTCCATTGAGCAGCCAGATTTTTCCACAAAGGGGAATTAGTTTTATAGGTCTCCATACCTTGTAGAAGGTTTCTTCCCTTCCCATACTTGCTATACATCATTCTGACCCAAAGCGCCTCTTTTTCTGTGAACAATCTCCATAGTGTCTTCATTAGAAATGCTTGATTCATCACATGAATCCTTCAGAATCCTAAATCTCCCAGCTCCTTTGGCTTGCAAATTTGTCCCCAACTGACTGCATGAATTTTCTTGTTATTCTGATCTTCTCCCCAGATGAATTTTTGTTGAAGCTTCTCAACTTCGGCTCCTCTCCCTTTTGGTATGAGGAAAAAAGGCATGTCAAAATTTAAACACGGACTCGCAACTGATTTAGCCAAAGTGATGCGTCCCGCCATTGATAGACAATTGACTTTCTTGAATTTTCCTTTTAACTCTGTTTAGGATATTTTTGTATTTTTCTTTACTTTTTCGACCATTAGTTAACAAGGCTCCTAAATATCTCCCCAAACAAGAGACTTCTTGAAAATTGCATGCTCCCTTTATACTTTCTCTAATATTATGTTCCATATTTTTTGAAAAAAGAATAGATGACTTTGTCACATTTATTTTCATTCCTGATGCCTCTTCAAATCCTTTGAGAGTTCTCTTGATTTGCTTTATTTGGGATAGAAATGCCTCTGCAAAAAGTAAGAGATCATCTGCAAATTGTAGATGTGAAATTTGAGGTCCATCTCTTCCTACCCTCATCGACTTCCATAGTCCCTTCCCAATATCATCCTTTATGGCATGAGATAATTTCTCCATGGCTATGACAAACAAGTATGGAGATATGGGGTCTCCTTATCTAAGTCCCCGATTTGGTTAGAAAATCTCTGTTTTACACCCATTCCAGAGTACCTTGTATTTCACCGACTTTACACAGGCCATAATAATCTCCAGCTCCTGCTTTTTTATGCCAAACTCCCTCAAAGTGACTTCCAAGAAGTTCCAATTTAGTCTGTCATACACCTTCTCAAAATCTATCTTGAGAACCATGAATTTCTTTTTTCCTTTCATCCTCTTCATATCATGGGTCATCTCTTGGGCTATGATAATATTATCATGTATATTTCTACTCGGTACGAAGCTTGATTGGCAGGGAGATATACGATCTTGAAGAGTTGGCTTTAACTTCTCAACTAGAAATTTTGTGATGCATTTGTATATAACATTACATAATGAGATTGGTCTGAATTGTGTGATGAACTCCGGCTAGTTTACCTTAGGGATCAGAGCCAAAAGGGTATTGTTGATGTGCTCTATCTCTCTTGGGCTTCTCCAAATATCTGCTACATATTTTGTAACCGATTCACCCAAAGTCTTCCAATTATCTTTGAAAAAGAGGGCTGGGTACCTTCCAATTAGCTTTTAAAGATTCTGTGTTGAACATGCCATTTTTAACATCCTCTGGGGAAGGTAGCCGAAACAAGTCTTCATATTGTTCCTCTTCTAATCTTGGAAAGGTATTTTCAGTAACAAGGATTGGTCTTCTTATCATCTCATTTTGATAAAGCTTTTTGAAAAAATTGAGTGCTATGAGCTTTAACTCTTTAACATTCTCGCACCATGAACCATCCTCCTTTCTTAATTTTAAGATGCGGTTCCGTCTTCTTCTAATGATTGTTTTGGTGTGATAGTACTTCGTATTCCTATCACCCTCTACAATCCATTGTTGTCGTGACTTTTGAAGCCAAAAAACTTCCTCTTGATCAAGAATCACACTAAGCTCCTCCTGTAGATTCTTTTCAAGTTCCACTAAATATGGTTCCTTCCATAAGTAGGTGACTTCTGAATACCATTCAACTTATTTAAGAGCCTTCTTTTCTTCTTAAAAATATGGCCAAAAACTTTCATATTCCACTTTCTCAAACCCTCTGTCATGATGCTTAGTGCTCTGGGAACATCAATCTCCTTATTCCATAACTCCTTTACAGCTCTTGTAAAATCACTGTGTGTCTTCCACATGGCCTCATATCTGAAGGGTTTTTCACCTTTATCCACTCTTTCTGGTTCTAGTGAAGCTAGGAGAGGATGGTGATCTGAGTTAACTCTTGGAAGTATCTGAGTTAACTCTTAGAAGTATGTTTATGTTAGCATTTGGAAATGCAATTCTCCCATCAGAGTTTGAAAGAGCCATATCCAGTCTCTTATAGACTCTGTCCAACCCTCCTCTAACTCCCCCAACCCATGTAAACTTTGAGCCAATATATCCCATGTCAATTAAACCACATTCCTCTATCCATCTCTTAAAACGGTTCACAGCATGCATGTCTAGAGTAGCACTTCCTTTTTTCTCATCTGCCTTACTAATATCATTGAAGTCTCCGATCAAAAGCCATGGCAATTTCATATCAGTTGCAATTTTCTTCATTTCTTCTCAAAGTTTATATCTCAAGTGAGCATGTGGGCTAGCATACACTACTGTTAGGCACCAAAATCTTCTTTTAAAATCAGCAATTTGTAAATAAAGGAACTGCTATGGTTTCTCAACACTTGTACATTCAGGTTAGGATTATTCCACAAAACCCAAATGCCTCCCGCAAACCCCTCAGCCTCCTCCCTAATACAATAATTAAAACTCATTTCTCTAATCACCTTATCTGCCGTGTCGCCACTACATTTTGTCTCCAACAAAATTACCATATCAGGTCGATACTGTTTGCAGAGTTCTTTTAAGGTGCGTATGGACGCCTTGTTCACACAGCCTCTAATATTCCAAGATAACAGATTCATGGAAAAAGAACAAAAGAAATAATTATGTTTTTCTCTTCTCTGATGGCGCTTTCCACAACTGCGTCAATCACTCATCACTGCAATGGGTTCATTTTGGTAAAAAACACCATTCAATGCCCAATATTAAAAAAAAAAAAACCAAAAGTTCGCTCTCTACATTCCAGCATTAGAATTTAGAAAGCTGTGTACAAGGCCAATGAGCCTTGGCTCTAATGGCATTTCTCCTCTCTCCCCACCTTAAGGTCTAGGGTTCAAACCCTAAAGAATGTAATGGAGGAAAAATGTGATAAAAATATGTGAGGAGCGTGTGGGTGTGTTGTGTACCTAGGATTGGGGTTGTCCAATCCATCGACAAAAAAAAAAAAAAAAAAAAAGCTACCAACTTACATGGCATCATGGACATTTCTTTTTCTATTTTGATTAATTTTGACGGGGCATTAAATTATTCCATCCGGATTTAGAAACACAATAAATTGTCCACTATATTATCTCATATCAAATGAGCTTGAACCATGTTGTATCTATTTGCTCAATGCTTTGCCAGCTTTATGCCAAACAAATCTATCATAGTTACAGTTACAAAAATAAGATTATGCAATTGCAAAATTATCATCATGCTGTTCACCAGTAGAAATCAGCATGTTAAGTTTCTAACATTTCTTGGCTTATATATATATGTCAATGGGGGACTGTTGAACTATGCCTTGCACATCCTTCATTTTCAGTTATAATGGACTCTGCTTCTCTCCTATGAACATGGACTATTGCGCCAATCCTACCAAATAAGTAAAACTTAGCAAAACTACACAAAACCTTGTTGAAGACATAGCAATGTCACACATGGAGAAGGGGGGAAGTGCTTACTGATTGCTTAAGACACATATCTGGAATTTATTGCATAACAAAACAACTGGCTGGTCTCATAATCATCGACCCTTATCCACATTATAAGACTGATTATGGAGATGGCTTTCTGATATTCCTCTTTCCAGGTGTTTCGGAGTTGGACTCCGGCTTGGCTGACTATCTGATTTTCTTAATTTCTCAGAACTTTGATGTGATTTACCTTTGCTGCTGCTTCTTTCCGGGATCTGTAGTGACTGGGAACTGTCCAACCCTCTAGGCTTCTCTTGGTTTGGCACAGGGGATGGATGTGTTTGGTTTAGCTCGGATCCTTTTCCTCTATCGGGGTTGCGCGGTAGTTCTTGACTTCGGCGAACCTTCAAAAAGGTTAAGTCCGGACATCAGCTTTGTCAGTGTAATAGTGAAATCATTTGAATAAATAAGTCAAACCTTGCATGAAGTAATTTATATCTTCTACATTTGTTTCTGGCTCAGGATATAGTTATATATTGTAACAAAGTAGATAGCCAGAATTAATTATAGAAAAGAGGAGCTAGAAAGTTTTGATATTTATGATCTGCATTACCTCTCCCTTTGAACCAGATTTCTTTAAACCAGAAGGTGGATGTTTGCTCTCTGACTTCCTCTCATTGACAGTCTCTGCTTTACTGAGGTGAGTGTCCTGTTTTACCAATGCAAATACCCATGGTTCAAGAAATTATGAATTTCAAATTCTTTCAGTAAATTTGATCCTAATTTTTAGTTGTAATTTTCATCTAATTATGGGGTTATAATGTGCCTGTGGTAGAGACTGGAATAAATACTTAATCTACATTGTGGATTTACCTTGCTCGTTGACCTTTCAAATTGTGATGTCTGCACAACTTCAGTCTCTACCTTACTCTTCCTGTAAAAAATTCCAGGCAAAAAAAAGTAAACTAATTATAAATATAAATATAACTTCCAAAAAGAAAGAAACAGAAGCATGAACAAGATCATGGGAAATGATAAACATACGATTTTCTTTCATGGTTTGATGTCGGTTGAGTCAAAGTAGATCGAGCTTTGCGCTCGAGTTGTACATTAAGCCGCATCCCAAGTTCAATAACCTTGTTCTCAAAGTTAGCCAGATCCATTTCTATGAGAGTTAATTCCCCGAGCTCTGTCCTGATCTGTAGAAAACTTTCAGATTACAAATTAGTTGAATGATGATTCAAACACACTCTTGTGTCTGATTTTGAATAAGTTTTTCATCTATACTGGATAAACCAGATAACCATCCTGTATTTAAACTTGAGTCCTACCTCATTATTTGCCCGAGCATTCTTCACCTTGACCAGTTGTTCCTGTAGTCTAATCACCTGTGAAATTTTTTTTAGAAAAAGCAGAATCTTAATTTTATGTGAATGCATGACTTCAAAGAATTTAGAAACACAACCACTCGGTTTTCTCAAGTAAATACCTCCTCTGCAATTTGGTTTTGTAAGTCTTTCTTTGTATATTCAAGCTTTTCGACTTCCTCACTGATCAGAAACATTAGTGAACACAGATAAGTGAAGAAACTAACAACCACCATGCTCATTGCGCATCAAATCACATTAAGGTCTAATTCAACACATTAGGAGTTGAATTCTTCGATTAGATCCTACACCCTTATTTTAAGCTAACTATAGAATGTATCATGCTTTGATCTTTGATCAATCACAAAAACTTAGTCCGAATTCCCCAGGCACATAATAAACTTATCAAGAAACATGTCATAAATGGAAACAAACAAGATAAAGTCGAAAATACAAAAACACCACAGGGACTCAAGTAAGAGAATTAGACATATTTCATATATACTTACTCATCATCAACAGTGAAATCAATGGATTCCATGGAAAGGTTCTTCCTTGCCTGGTCAGAATACAAATAAATGCTTCAATAAAATTAGGCCAAGCAACAATGACATAAGTGGAAACACAAAAAAGAAATCACATCATGAATTTTAAAACAATTAACTTACAGAGGTACGACCCAAACAGTTGCGCCGAGAATCTGGACTATTGGATATAGTTGCAGATTTTTTGTAAGATGGGGTCGGAGAAGGTGAATCATGCGCTTTTTTCGGGTTAGCAGAAGCTTGTCCAACTGCTTCAGCAGTATTAGTTTGACTTGTGATACTTTCGCTGCCTTTGGTATCCCCATGCTTTTTTGCTTTATTTTCTAGACCATGAGCTTTTGAATTAGATTGTTCAGGATCCTGCAGATCAAAAAGATTAGAATAAGATGGTTTTTCACTCTCTCTCTTTCTTCCGAGCTGCAGCAACATCTGTTAATCTCAGATTACTTCTTTATCTTTCTTTCAGTGCATTTATATCTGAAAACTTGACGATATGAGTCTTTCCTAAATTAATTTCAGATAGAGGCAATGAAATGGATACTCTTTAATGAAAAACCTGTGTATTAAGGTTACATAAATATCATGAAATGAATAAATTAGCTTTAAACCTTCTCAGATATATAATCGGTCTCAGACTCTCCATTCTCACCGTCGGATCCACTACCAACTTCATCTGCATCTTCATCAGACTCCTGAACTGATTCATCTTCTTCATCGTCATATTCTTCATCATAGGACAAGTCTTCATCAGTAGCCTCTTCACTCTCAGATTCCAAATCATCCGAGTCAGAGTATATATCAGGGCCAGGAGAACCACAACCATCAGCCTATAACAATAACCACTTAGGAACTTGAAGAGACAATAACACATAACATCAATAACAACCATGTCATATTACAATAGGTATAACATCATTCATGCATCTCCACTCAAAAGCCTAGAGATGGTTCATAATATGGTATTACAGCTTCTATAGTCACGAGATTTGGAGTTTGATCTTTGTTTCCCTAATTTTTCCAAGGAATGGTTGAATTTTAATGCAAGGGAACTTACAAGCAATCAAACCCAAAAGAGAGACTCTTGCATGAGAGTTGTTTTAACTTTTAAGGTGTAAAGTCATTCATGGGCCTCTCTACCTAATAGCTTATATGTTTTGGAGAACTATTTAACAAGAAAAGTTGAGAGAATATGGAAGTAACTTACCCTCTATTCTTTTAGAAATAGAAAATTGTGCACAATATGTGTATGATTTATAAACAAATATAAGATCTACAATTTGTAAATGATGAAATAGTATAGAAAAAAGAATGTGACATGGTTTCATATTTCATATATAGAAGATGTAAAAGGCAGTGACCAACATAATTACCCCAAATATGTTATTATATTCTTCTAATAGAGTTATAACAATTGCTTGAGCATGGTTGGCTGCAGCAGCTGCTTGTAATAATTGCATAGAACCATCACCACCTACATCAAAATCATTTTCAATCTCACATTCTCCAGCTAGAAGGGGGCGAAGAAGCAAGGGTGCCATGCAAGCTGCCACAGCTGAGGAGCTCATTCGATTCACAGATTTGCGGGAAGCAACAATTTGCATCATCATGAGTATTCTGCACAGAATTGAACACAATAATTTACACCATCAAATTATAAACAAAATAAAATGTCAATTTCCTTTCACCAAGAGCCAAGATGCCAACCGAGCAAGGACGTGTGTGCCCGCATGAACATTTTTAATGCTAGCTGGTTTTATGTTTTAAAATCCTTTGTCAGGTCTTAACACTCCTTTTTCAAAAGTTAGTTAACAAGCATTTAAAAGACAAAACACCTTTGGCTCAGTTAACTGTTACAACTAAATTATTATTTCAATAAATTAATTAACTGAAAAGAATAAGACTATTTGTAACCCATATATTTGGCTGATAAGAAGATAACCAGAAAGGAGAGAAATGAGAATAAGAAAGCAATCAATCAATCAAATACCTTTGCAATAAGCGGCGATTTGGTTCAGGGAATGTGTCATTTATGGCTATGCGCATAGCAGAAACCCTTCTGCTACGATCAGTGCCTATCGATTGTGTCAATTTCGAACAATGACAGAAAATTGAACTTCAATAGCTAGATCCATATAAATGACATTTAAGATGCAAAAAACTACAATGGACACTTACGAACAGCTTCTAACAGTGCCTTGCAACAAGATGCAGGAACTGGAGATGATGGCAATTCCCGAAGCACATGCTGGAAAAAATTTACATAATAAAGAATTATAATGATGAATGATCCACATAAAAGGTATTAGTGCTTCAATATATACCTTGACACAATCACCAATAACATGTGCATCCTCATTTGCAGTAAACTCAGTTTTTCCTGCAAGAACAATAAGACATTATGAGAAATTTTGAATGAGAAAAAAAAAAAAAAACAGAAGAGTCAACAGCCTTTGCATGTCAAACGCTCATGTAAGGATTTAACAATATTCCATTAAATCCAATATTTTGATGAACTAATTGATAAGTGATAAAAAAAAACTCTCTTTTGGTTTGTACCAGGGTATCCATCAGGCCGGGAGCCCAATGACTAATCCCTCGGGTACTGCAGAGGCACACAAAGTGGGCGACCCTCCCAAGCAAGCAAGCTCCATTCCCATCTTCCAGTGAGGATCGAACTCGGGAGAGATGGTTAAGGGACACAGACCCTCATCCATCTGTGCCAACTTGCGTTGGTTACGCTCATGTAAGGATTTAACAATATTCCATTAAATCCAATATTTTGATGAACTAATTGATAAGTGATAAAAAAAAAAAACTCTTTGATGGACAACAATCCACATATTTCTCAAAGCAATTTAAAGGAAAATCCAGAATTATAGTGTAAATATTTAATGGCAGAATATGTGAGAACAATCTTCCGGATATTTGTAATCAAAATGGAAGCACAAACCTTGTTCATATTCCCGAACACGTCGTTCAACGTCTTCAACATCAGCTGCTTGTCGCAAGATCCCTTCTACATTGGCTCCTGTTTTATAGCATTCATTAGATTCATGTAAACACTACTGGACTAATAAGAACTAATTTCCTATCAATCAACATTTTTTTTTAATTCTCATATATATTTAAAGACTTACTTTTATAGAAAATAAAGGGTGAAAGTCTAGGTTAAAATATATCAATCAACAAAGATTAAATAAGCTGGATAAGGTAAACTTTTCAGCAAAATAAAGAACCAAAATCTAGGTTAAAAGACATCCATCAGTGATGCACTAGTAATAAAATGTCTGGTATAATGCATCAATCACGCATTTAAAAAATTCTCTAACTCATTAAAAAGTAGTCACATTCACAATACACACACATTTATATTTTCTTAACAAAGTTTGGTCAAAGTGTTACATAAATTTTTTTCCTGCCAAAATCCTGAAAATTAAAAACCTACCATATTCTTCTATGAATCTCAGGGCTTTCTCCAAAAATGTTGGAGTTCCATCGACATCCTCCAGAGCAAGTAAAATCGGTCGGCCAATGACAATGGATTTAACTGGTTCCTTATCCTTCACTATAACAGAAGCACAGACAAATCATTGCAAATGAAAAGCAAGCCAATTATGGATTTTTACAGCATAAAGCAGAAATGTCATCACAAAAAAATTTAAAGCCAAGGTACAATGCAAATGTTAAATAAATGTGTAATATCTGCATAAACAACCCAGATAAAACAGAAGGAACAATTATCCTACAAACTTAAAGCAATGAGCATTGTCAAGTACCATAAAATAAATGGATATGTAATATCCACATCACTGATCAAACTTGTACTAAAACTTAACTATAACTATCTGAAGCAGTGTATACCACATTTGTAGTGTACACATCACAACGTTTGAAGTTTGAACTGCGGTCAAATGACACATGTAAAGCAAAATATAACAAGAGCATACATGCTAGTCTGTCATGTATTATGGCTTGTCTAAGTTGTTTTTAGGACTGATTATTGTTTCTGAACTTTCTCACTACCCTCCTGTGGGTTCTAGTGAGTATTGTAGTTATTTTAAAAAGTTAAAAACCAGAACATGTGTTGGTCCATAGAAATATCAATTGAATTAATCTAATTGTTCCTGAAGATACCATTTTGCTCCATCATATTGTTAGCACTGGGTGCTTGTGCTAGAGCATTCTCAAGTGCGGTCTTCCACTCATATAAATCTTCTGTAGTTTCGGCCTACATTGTCAGCAAATGATTGATAAGTTACATGTGGATAAAGATTTCGCGTTCTCCACTCTTTGCCTATTTTTATCTCAATGAGATGAACTCAATGACTATATGCGTCATGCATATAAAAGATCAAAGTGTCTTGAAAGTATTTACCTTAAGTGTGAATGCTCGTCCATCATGAGCATCGGGAAATTGAACTGTCAAAAGTTTCTTGTCCGCTTTGACAATGACACTACAAAATTTGACAATGTGGTTAAGGAGGTCATGAAACTTCGTGCTCCTTTTATGATATTATGAACATAAACAGAATGGTAATCATATGGAGTTGTAGAAATCAAGCCAACCTGCCTGAATTGTTTAGGTCGATGCCACCGAGAGTCAAATTTACTTCACTTCCTTTCTGAGGGACAGCACTCTGGAAAGAAATAAAAAATTAGAAAATCCCCCAAAAGGAGGAAATGATGTCCACTTTCTGCTCAACTTCATTTGACAAAAGAACCTAAAACTTCAAAAGCTAAACCCAAGACTTCTTCCATGGATATATTTTTACTTATTAAGAAAACTAGTGACATAAAATTTAAATGAAATTCAAAATCTAATTTATGTTCCCTAAGCTAACACACTACATGGCTAATTACCAATTTGATTTATTCAATTAGTTGAGCATCTCATGTGATGCCAAAACACATGATAAATGCTTACACATTACAAGGAAACCTAGTTGAACAAATTCAAATGCCAAAACAGAATTACTTACCGGATCACTTCTGAAGAAAACAAGTGAATTTTGTGTCAAAATAAACCACCTTTTCTTCCAAGATGTCCATCCAATTCCTACACATCAATATATATCAGACGTAGAAATTTTGGTTCGCATTGGATGTTGTTTAGTAAATATTCGCTGAGTGGTTGAATATTGAAAGGATTAAAAGAAGAAATGGAAAATATAAATTATTTCAATACTGACACTCAACACATTTATTTCCTGAGTCCTACATATCTAACACTGGTTCAGATCAGATATCTCTTTGGACTATACTTCAAAGATTATTACAAAATATTGTTCAATTCCTGGATATTTTTTCCTTTTTCCNNNNCCCCATTATTATGATAGTTATATATATAAAACAAAGGTATATAATGCATCAACTAACTCAGTACAGTTTTCAGGCCCAACAAATTCATTAGCAAAGCCATTAAGTCGAGAATGCTTTGAGGTCACATCTCTTATCCTTCCCGTATATATTCAACCTTTATGTCAAGAAAATGTGAAGAGTGCATGAAATTGGTGAACTGTGTGCTGAACATTCAATTCAAACAGTTGGACACCAAAGTAACCATTAATTAAGTTGGACCAAATGAATGCACTTTTCTGTTTTTTCCCTCAACTTATACAAGGCCAAACATCCAAGAGCTTATGATTCAGTTTAACAAATGATTAATTAGTAGGAATGACATTATTTTGGGGAGTGTGATAAACTTCTAAAAACTGTGTTCTAAGATATGATATTTCTCTTGGGTTTTAAACATTTACATCTTGCTAGTACTGTTGGTAAAAGACTGTCGATGCGCTCTTATTCGATGCATTTAAAATCACATAAATGCATGGTTTCTTGGGGAGAAAATACGTGAACTAGTTGAGTGAACAAACCTTTAGAAGATATGAAAAGTGGCCCACTCTTGAAAATCTGCAAGATACAAAATCACAAGAATATATGAACTGAGGTAAAAGAAAGACACAGAGTAATTTCAGCAGTAAAAACAAATTAATGAAGATATGAAAAACTATATTTGCCTTCAATCTATCTAATTTAATAGTGATGAACTTTTTCCCTTTTCAAATTAGCATTCATTTCACCGTCTAGGCAATCTTAGTTAGGATATATGCTTAAGCTGTGACATAAAAGAGAATCTAGAGAATAATTGCCAACAAGTTACACATAAGATCATGCAAAAGCCTAACATGGGAAAAATGTGAATCAATGTAGCAATGCCAGGGCTATGATTCCATAAGGTGGATATCACATTAGTCCCTTTGATCCAAAGTCACACAGAAAATCCATCATTTTCAAAGGACAACAGTTACCGTATTCGTGTTTCCGGCGCGATTTTGCTGCACCTCTCGCTGGCTATCTCGCGGTGGAAATTGATGCTCAGGTGGCCGAGGCCGGGGTGTAGAAGGGAGGGGAATAGTGGCCCCGGCCCCGGTAGTTCCCTACAAAAACAGAACAAAACATAATCGTGGATTCAACCCAGTAGCACAGTCAAGCAGTCTCAATTTGAAAACATAAACACACCACCTTTGCAATTTGCAGCTATCAATTCAGTTAAACAAGAATCATCTATTTTATTAACATTGATCTCATTTGTGTATATTCATTATTAAGAGATACTAAAACAAACAAACAACAAAAAGAGATAGATGAAACATTTTCCACCTGAGACAATTCGGCACTTTTGTTGGTCATATCTGTGATCCTTCAAAAAATCACAGAAGCATATCCCAGAAAATTATCCAACGAAGCTCACCACATTCAATTGAATAAAAAACGGCAATGCAGGTTCTCATAAAGCACTATCACCTTTTTAATTTTGAATGAGGCATTATAACATATACCTCAAAAATTGAAAAAAGAACAAAAGTTTCAAGAGAAGGAGAGACAAAATGGATAAAGAGGAAGCGTGAAAGTGGGTGAAAAACACAAAAACGAAAGAAGAGAATTGGAGTGTGTTTGTGATTGTGACTTTGTCTTTGTCTTTGTCTTTGTGGTTTGTGAATTGTGATTGTGTTTCTCTCTCTCTCTATAAACAAAGAAAGGAAGGAGCGGGTCTTCCTAATGTGAAGGAGTTGTACACGTCAGCCTTCAAAAACGGAAGTCGTCATCGTCATGGCTATGGTTATGGTTATGGAGGGAACAAGCAAAGAACAAAAAAAATCTGAGGGAAAAAGAAAACCAACAAGGGTCATTTTGGTCATTTTGGCTATAGTTTGATTTTGATGATCCGTCAGTGTGCTTTTGTGTTTCGGTTGTGTTCTTTTTCTAACATTATTACCTTCCAAAAACAACGAGAACGTGTCTTTTCTAGTTTTTTATGTTTTTTTTTTTTCTCTCCCGGAACTTGGTGTGTTGGTGTTTAACTTTTTTTTTTTTTAACTAAAGATAGGAGAATCGAACCCGCAACTTCTTAATTGAGTTAAGTATAGGAAGATTATATCATTTGAGTTATAACTCATTGGCGTTGGTGTTTAACCTTTATAATGGATAGAGTAGAGTTTGAATTCAACCATAATCCTATTTGTGGATTGGAATTTTATATAAATTCAATCATATTCGGATAGATAATATTCCAATCTTAATCATGTATGTTCTTAATCTGAGTATCCGACCTTATTTATGGGTTAAAAAAAAATATGTAATATTATTATATAATATGATAATAATTTAAAATAAAATTAATTTTTATGTAAAAAAACGTATTAAATTATTAATTAATAATTTTTTTAGTAGCATAATATTTTAGGATGGAAACTCCCATGTTATTTTTATGTGAAGTTAATACTTGAGAATTATTCGATAATTTAATAAATTTGGTTAAATCATCTTTTAACTATTCTCAATTATTAATTTTACATATCCGTAATATTTTCATGCGAAGTTAATACTTGAGAATTATTAGATGATTTAATAAGTTTGATTAAATCATTCTTTAACGATTCTCAACTATTAACTTTATATAAAGATAATTGTATGTGAGTTTTTATCATATTTTGGATAATAATGTAGAGAATACAATTTTATTATATTGACAGTATAAGATATTTTACATAATTGTTTAATTATATTTGTTCTTTTAGATAAATATTTACGTAGTTGATATAAAAATATTTTTCTTATCTCACCAAATTAATATAATAAGATGGTAAAAATTCATGAAATTGTGTTTACATGAAGTTGATAAATTTACCATATTCTATTATTATATAAAATATAAGTTAAGCAATTAATACATACTAAAAGAATTATTTTTCGTATTTTATCTTTTCTGCGACACAAATTAAGAGATATGCTGCATTTACTTTTAATAATTTATACATCAACATAAAATTTATATTTGTTTAATTGTACGCATATAATTTATTCATCACGCTTTATTTTACTTTTTTTAACTTTACTTTATAATTTAACAAGTGTAATAACCCGTGTCATGCACGTGATAAGATTGAAATTATAATTTTAAGTTGTTTTATTAAAATTAATTTGAATTATAATAATTTGACTAATAAAAAAATAATACGTTATGCATTGTTCGTTTTTTCTTAATCTAGTGTTAAGTATATCAACTCTAAAATAGTTATTAATCAGTTTTAGTAATTTACTTTTTTCAATAAATCAGACATGTATATTTAATATGACCATAAATAACCTAGTAATAGTGTAATACTGTCTACTAACAAATTTTTATATGTTATTTACCGTAAAGTAAGAACATATCAAAATCAGCTTAAAATAAACAACAAATTATTAGAGAATTATAATGCACAAAGTTCTCTAATAAATAATAAATAATTTAAAACTACTAATATTTATTTAATACATCATATGTTAATACCAAGAGTATTTTCTAAAAAGATATATTCGTAAAAATAGATATAATATGATTACAAATATAACATAAACAAATATGTTAAATAAAATGTTAAACCAATATGCTTACAAATGCCTTTATTAAATTTTGCAAATGCCTTTATTAAATTTTGCAAATTGGAGAATAATTAAGTATGTATTCGGTTGTTTGGTGATCACATAGATAATTAAATAATTGAGTTGTAAATTGATCTCACAGTGTGCACCTTATTTTTTTTCATTTCTAAATAAAAGCAAGAATTAAGTGAAATAAGTAATAATATATAATAAAAAAGATAAAATATTTTGCATATGTATAGATAATTGTTACAAAATAAAATCTTATTGTGAAATATTAAAATTTTACATACTCCAAATCATGAAGATCAACCACAATGTAATGGTCACTTCTTTCTATTTTTTATCATGATATAAGCTCTTCTTTTTCGGTCAATAATCCAATAACATCTAATTAAAAAAATGAATTAAAAATATTAAATTAAGGACAAATAAATAAATAACATAATAAATTACTTATAAATTAAAAAAATTACCAATTTATTTTATATTAAACGATAAAACTAACAATATATTAATAAAATGATATACCTTTAAAAAGTCGCAATACAATTTTAAATATTTGCATAATTTAAAACCACTAATATTTATTTAATACACCATATGTTAATACTAAGAGTATTTTTTAAAAAGATATATTCATAAAAATAGATATAATATGATTACAAATATAACATAAACAAATATGTTAAATAAAAGGTAAACCAATATGCTTATTAATGCCTTTGTTAAATTTTGCAAATTGGAGAATAAGTATATTTTTGATTGTTTGGTGATCACGTAAATAATTGAATAATTGGATTGTAAATTGATCTCATAGTATGCACCTTATTTTTTCTTATTTCTAAATAAAAGCAAGAATTAAGAGAAATAAGTAGTAATATATAATAAAAAAGATAAAATATTTTGCATATGTATAGATAATTGTTACAAAATAAAATCTTATTGTGAAATATTAAAATTTCACATACTCTAAATCATGAAGATCAATCACAATGTAATGGTCACTTCTTCCTATTTTTGATCATAATATAAGTTCATTTTTTCCAGTCAAAAGTCCAATAACATCTAATTAAAAAAAATTAAAAGCATCAAATTAAGGACAAATAAACGAATAACATAATAAATTACTTATAAATTAAAATTTTTTACCAATTTATTTTATATTAAACGATAAAACTAACAATATATTAATAAAAGGATATACCTTTAAAAAAGTCGAAATACAATTTTAAACATTTGCATAAATAAACTATTAAATTTATGTTATCGATAAAATGATGCTATTATATGATTTCTTTGCAAAAATTAAAATAAAAAAAAAACAGTTTGTGTAGATTAATATAAATTAACTACGTACCAAATAAGTTGGATTGTTCTTTTGTTTGTTTTAATATATCAGCATGAGTAAAAAAATTGAAATGATTGTCAGAAATTTTACGATCATCGACCGTATTTATTATACGTGACTCCTTCTTAAAAATTATTCTATATACGTGTGCAGTCGGAATATAAATTTCGCTTGATTCCTCGATCACAAAATCTGAGAAGACATAGACATTTCCCTCAATCAGTTCATTCTCAAACATCTTTGCCAAATAATTTTTTATTGAAAAATGAATTTTATTACACTGTAAAACAAATTAAATATAAAAACTATTAGCAATTATAAAGCTATTAAATGGCACTGTCTTTGATTGCAATTGTTTACTTATCAAATAAATTTAAAATACGAACAAAAAAATATTTATAAATTGGACCTAACATCACTTGAAATAATCATGAAAAATAATCGACTAACTTTAACATCCATTAGAACCATTTCTATGTAAGTCGTCTTACTATTGTCAAATTTGGATGAGACTTTCTATAACCTTATAATTCTTTCCTTTATTTTCCAAATTTTTTCATCACATAATCTACTATAAGTAACACTATTGATAGAATCGTAGCTAGCAGCCATTATGTATGAAAAATAAAAAATAGAAAAAGAAAAATGTCTGAATTATGAATTCTCTAAATGATAAATAATTGTAAAAATTCACTATATATATACACACACACATTAATTATACACGGTAATAATTAGCCAATATTTTTAATAGAGATACTTGCTACAATTAGATGACAATTATGCCATTATATTTTATTAACCTTTATGATTAATTCAATGAAATACTTACTCAATATATATGTTATCTACATTATTTATATGCCAATATTTTTAAGAAAGAGCTAAAAGAGGAGATATATAAATATATATAATATTATTACTATATAAGAAGTAGATATAAATTGCTACGTTCTTTTTTATTTATTATACAACTTAAACAATAAAATAAATTACGTGTGAGAGTTTTATTTTTTTAACAAATTTTATATCACTTCCGTTTCAATAATAATAAATAAAAATACGTCAACTTGATATCTAAGAGAAAATGATGAAATAAAATCATAACACAGTTCTAAAGTAAAAGTTTAAATTATACCATAATATCATTGCACAACACAAATTGAAAGTAATTTTACACTACAATATACCACACAAACAGGTAAATGACTTAAGTTTAAATAGAAATTTTTTTATTTATGCATACATGATAACACCATGGTTTATAAATGCCTCATGGATAGCATATCATATATTGCTCTGAATGATGAGTACGGGAGTTGAAGAGTGTGTGGTCGTTTGTGTCCACGATAGTTGCCTTCTTGCGACGACGCCTCATAGGAAGAAAAAGAATCGTTGTAAAAGCTACCCAATGAAAGAGTAATTGGTAAACAAATGATATTTTCTTCTAGCATATATGGTCTTTTATAGTGGTAAAATAAAAATGGAAGGAATAAAATTTTATATTTTTATATTAGGAATAGAATTTGATATTTATCATAATAAAATTAAATAACTAATTAGTTATAACTCATGTATTTAAATAAATAAAATAAAAATATTTTTAAGAATTAATCAAATCAATTAATTGATAAAAATAATTAGTATAATTGATTTTATTTGATTTATTAATTATATGATATTTAAAAAAAATAAAATGAATAAAAATAAAACAAAATGAAATAGAAGAGATAGAAGACTATAATAAAATAAATTCAGTGTGAGAGTTTTTTTTTTATAAATTTCATATCACATTCATTTCAATAATAATAAATAAAAATACGTCAATTTGATCGATATCTAAGAGAAAATGATGAAATAAAATTATAACACAGTTCTAAAGTAAAAGCTTAAATTAAACCATAATATCATTGCACAACACAAATTGAAAGTAATTTTACACTACAATATACCACACAAACAGATAAATGACTTAAGTTTAAATACGAATTTTATTTATTTATGCATACATGATAACACCATAGTTTATAAATGCCTCATAGATAACATATCATATATTGCTTTGAATGATGAGTACGGGAGTTAGAGAGTGTGTTGTGATTTGTGTTCACGATAGTTGCCTTCTTGCGACGACGTCTCATAGAAAGAAAAAAATTGTTGTAAAAGTTATCCAATTAAAGAGTAATTGGTAAACAAATGATATTTTCTTCTAGCATATATATGGTCTTTTATAGTGGTAAAATAAAAATAAAAAGTATAAAATTTTGTATTTTTATATTAGGAATAGAATTTGATATTTATCCTAATAAAATTAAATAACTAATTAGTTATAACTCATGTATTTAAATAAATAAAATAAAAATATTTTTAAGAATTAATCAAATCAATTAGTTGATAAAAATAATTAGTATAATTGATTTTATTTTTTAATATATGAATATCTAAAATATAAAATAAAAAGTTATCCAACATAACTATTCCTTATATTCTGACCCAACAGATAAAAGTCAGCCCAATAACACAAAAAGTCCACCAATAAAGTAGACTTTATAATAAATTCAACCTCTTTAAAAAAGTCGAACATCGACGTAAGGATGTTAAACTTACCTGCTCAAAGTAAATAACTACCTTTATGAATCTCTCCTACTATCTCTACCTCATCTAAAAAGTTGATCCCAACAAACTTCCAAAATAAAAGGAACGCTTATCATCATAAAAAAATAGAACTACTCCAACAAAGGTGGTCATCATCTCTATAAATACACTGGAACCTCAATATAACTCATGTTCTAATCTACTATAATAGAGAAAAACCCAAATCAGCCCCTGACAATTACCTCAAAAGACAACGAGGCCCTTGACAAAAAAAAAAACCCCAATCTAGCCCCTAACAAAAAAATAAAACCCAACCCGGCCCCTAACAATTATTTCGAAAGGACAACGAGGCCCCTGTGCCAAAAAAAATTAATGTTATTTTTTTGACACAGGGGCTAATCAGTCCCAAAAAAAAATTATCAGGGGCCGGATTGGGTGTTTTTTTTTCTTGGGGGCCTCGTTGTCCTTTCGAGATAATTGTCAGGGGCCGGATGGGGTATTCACTCAAAAAATTACTTAAAATCCTTGCTAATTTATGCATTAGAGTCTCTTCCAGGTATTAACCCCCCATTTCCTCACGAGAAACTCGGACAAGTGGCACCTTGGCACTAAAAAGATCGGACGCCACTATTAGAATATTATTCCATAACGAGCGTACTTTTAGCGTACTCTTTGTCTATATATTGGTAAGAACCTTGTAATCATAGATGAAAAATATGAATAATAAAAATAATACTTTTCTAAATAATTCTTCGTTTCTTTTCTAAACTCTTTGTACCATGGTAACATTTTTTTTAGGAATTAGAGTTGTTTCTATTCGAACCCGCAACCTCTTATATAAGTATGGAGAGACTCCAAGTTGATTCCTCATTCAAGAACGAGAGATTTTACTAAAACATCTGAACCTGAAGATTTTTTTCGCGCACACTGAAGCTGAAGATGGAGGAAGAATTTGATGTACATCACCAACCAGAATTTGTTTGTATAGTCTGTGGGGCTTTCTTCCTTGACCAGAATGCGTTAAGGGTGCATTGCAGGATCCACCGTCGTCCTCTTTCCAGATGCAACTACTGTGAAAAAAATTCCCAAACAGCGTTGATTTGAACTAACATAGGTGCAATGGTAAACCAGAGGCAAATGAAGGCGAAGCAGCCATCGCGATACATGGCGCGCAACAGCTCCGGCGGTGATCGGCGAACAGCATTCTAACTTTGAGTGTTCGTCGAAATCTTTCGAATTAGTGTAATTTTGATGATTTTGCCTAATTCCAACTACTATATTCAGGGTTTCTTGATGTACAAGGGATTGGAAAATTGTCACACTTACCTTTTTTTCTGTTTTATGCTGTTATAAATAAATATTTTACATATAAAAGGAGTGGAGTAAATGATTCTAAATAGAAGAACCTTTCTAATTAACCTTTTATATAAAAAAAATTAGAAAAAAAATTATTGTAATTTATTAGGATATTATTCCATAACGAGCGTACTCTTAGCGTACTCTTTATCTATATATTGGTAAAAACCTTGTAATCACAGATGAAAAAATGAATAATAAAAAGAATACTTTTCTAAATAATTCTGGTTTCTTTCCTAAATTTTTTGTACCATGGTAACATGGTATCAGAGCAGAGTTAGGTTCTAAGAATTCAAAATTCTGATGAATTTATATTACAAATTGAAAATATGCTACGCAATAGTTTTGGCATGTGATCATCACAAATCAATTCTGACAATTTGTCCATTAGTTTCAAACTAAACGGATATAATTATCCATTATGGGCAACTCTGATAAAAAAACAATTGGTGGAAGAAGAAAGAAGAAACACACCAAAGAAAACTGCTCTAAAATGGTGGGTTACCTAGATTGGTGGAAGGAAGCCGCCACTGTGAGTATCCCAGAGGTCACTAGCGGTGGCGAGGCCAGAAAAGAGTAAGCAAGTCACGATGGTAAGATAGCAGCGGCGCGGCGGTAAAGGCAAGGACTACTGAATTCCTTTGCTGCTAGCGGAGACTCAATATAAATGGGAGACCCAAAATCAGAATCCAATTAAAAAAATAAATGAATGAATTTTCGATTGCCGGGGCTACCGATACTATGACTGATGACCTCCATGATTTTAACAGCTTGACTATACCGTCAAAAGTCCATATTAAAACAGCTAGTGGACAGGGACGGACATAAGGGGGGGCGAGTGGCTGCCTCGGCCCCCCAACTTTTTTTAATAGTAATAAGTTATTATGTATAATTTAAATTTTTTTAAAAATATTTAATATTTAATCTAATATAAATAAAAGTTCAGTCTAATTTAAATATTAATAATTTTTAATATCTAAAAAATAAGTAACAATATTAAAAAAATCTGAAAAAGATATTATTAATATTTTTTAATTAAATAAAAATTTTTAAATTTCATAAAGTGAATTCTTTTTCTTGTTGTGGCCATTTTTTTTATTCGTTTGGGTAAAAAGTATACACATATTTTTTTTACTTTAAAATATATTATCTATCCGTATATTTTTATAATACATTTTATATTATATAATTTTTTTACATAATTTTTAATATTATATGTGTTATTGGCCCCCCATAATATCATTTCTGGATCCGTCCCTGCTAGTGGAGAATTAATTGATGTTAAAGGAGGATGCTCTATTACTTTTTTAGAAAAATTGAAATTAAAAAATTGTCTCTATGTCCCTGCACTATCATCAAAATTATTGTCTGTTAGCCAAATAACAAAAGAACTAAATTGTGTGGTACTCATGTACTCTACCTTTTGTCTTCTACAGGACATTCTTATGAAGGAGATCATTGGGCGTGGTACTGAGCGAGACGGCCTTTACTACGTTGATGAAGTAGCACACCAGGTCATGCCATGCTTGCTCACGGAATGGTTACTAGGCAACTTTGGTTATGGCACAGGCGTCTCGAACATCCTTCATTTGGGTACCTCAAGTTTCTATTTCCTAGTCTTTTTACAAGTAGTACTGAACCCCTCAAATGTAAAACTTGTATTCGTGCAAAAAATCATAGAGTTTCTTTTCCTCCAACCAACACTATAGTCAATTCCAGTTTTTCTCTAATACACTCTGATGTGTGGGGCCTAGCCCCTATTTTTCATAATAATTTTCAATATTTTGTGTTATTTGTGGATGATTTCTCTCGCATGACTTGGGTATATTTTTTAAAACACAAATCTGAAGTACCTGATAAGTTCTTTGCTTTCTACCAAATTATTCAAACTCAATTAAACAAGAAAATCCAAGTACTTCACTCAGATAATGGTAGGAAATTTATAAACCAACCAATGCGCGATTTTTTTTATGAAAAATGGTCTTATCCATCAAACTTCCTGCCTAAATACACCCCAACAAAATGGTGTGGCTGAGTGGCGAAATCGTAAGTTACTTGAGATGACTCGAGCCATACTTTTTGATGCACAAGTTCCAAAAACTTTTTGGCTTGAAGCTATAGCGACCTCTGCCTACTTACTAAATCGTCTACCTATCCAAGTTCTCCACCATAAAACACCCTTACAAGTCTTGGCTACTCAGACTGCAATCCCGCCTATTCTAACCTTACCACCTCGAGTATTTGGATGTTCCATCTTTGTCCATATCCCCAAAGTCAATAGAACCAAACTTGATCCTTGTGCAGAAAAATGTATTTTCGTTGGGTATGCTACACACCAAAAGGGGTATAGGTGCTCTAATCCAATCACTCGTCGTATTCATGTGACCATGGATTGTGATTTTTTAGAATCCAAATTTTACTTCAACCGCCAACATGGCATTTAGGGGGAGAACAATAATGAACCACTTAGTTGGCTAAATAATCTTTGTTGCTCAGAAACTGTTCAAACAGAACAAGTAGATGGAGCCACCGAGCATACTTCACTCAACATAGAAAACAACTCGGTACATACAATCAGTGAGAGTTCTTTTGAGAATGTTAGACAAGAGGTAAGTAATTGTCAATCTGATAATTTAGTCCATGTTTTTAATGAGACCACTAATAATAACAGTATAGCACTGGAACATAAAGAACCAGAGCCCAATACCTTTATTCTTCCTCCAAGAAGAAATAGAGGGATGCCTCCTGATCGGTACTCACCAGAACATGTTCTCCGTAACTCAAGATACCCGATAAGAGTGGCTAGAGAAGGAATAGCAGATGTTGCAAAGGTTTTTTCCACCAGACTCTTAACAGAAGACATTTCAAGAACTGTCCGAGAAGCCAATGAGAAAGTTGAATGGCGAAAAGCCATGAATACAGAAATGTAAGCTCTAGAGAAGAATGGAACTTGGGAGAAGTGTATCCTACCAACAGAAAAAAAAGTCAGTCGGGTACAAATGGGTTTTCACCATTAAACACAAGGCAGATGGCACTATTAAACGGTACAAGGCAAGGTTAGTGGCCAAAGGTTATACACAGACCTATGGTATCGACTACACTGAAATTTTTTCACCGGTTACACAGATTAATACTATCAGGGTGTTATTTTCAATAGCAGCAAATGAAGATTGGCCACTCCATCAATTTGACCTCAAGAATACTTTCTTGCATGGAGAGTTGAAAGAAGAAGTGTACATGGAAGCTCCTCCAGGTTTCTCAACGAGATTTAGAAAACATGAAGTTTGCTGGTTAAAGAAGGCTTTTTATGGGTTTAAACAATCTCCATGTGCCTGGTTTGGAAGATTTACAGATGCCATGAAAAGGTATGGATACAAGCAAAGTAACTCTGATCATACCCTTTTTTTGAAAAAATGGAGAGATTTAATCACTTGCCTAATAATCTACATGGATGATATAATTATAACGGGAAGTGATGTTGAAGAAATTGAAAAATTGAGAAGGAACCTATTTACAGACTTCGAAATGAAGGATTTGGGTAGACTAAAATATTTCTTAGGAATAGAGGTTCTACGATCCAGCAAAAGAATCTTTATCTCCTAAAGAAAGTACATTTTGGACCTTCTGGCAGAAATAGGAATGGTGGATTGCAAACCAATAGATACGCCCATGCAAGTTAATCACAAGTTGAAGATAGTAGAAATTGCCACCCTAGCAGATAAGGAAAGGTACCAACGACTGGTTGAAAAACTAATTTACTTATCACATACTCGACCTGACATAGCTTATGCTGTGGGAATAGTAAGTCAGTTTATGCATAAGCCACAAGAAGATCATATGAAAGCTGCCATGAGGATAGTTCGATATTTGAAGGGAGCTCCAGGAAGTGGAATCATTTTCAAAAGGAATGACCATTTGAAGGTTGAGGCATACTGACGCAGATTGGGCGGGTAACCCAAATGATAGAAGATCAACCGCTGGTTACTTTACATTTGTTAGAGGCAACCTAGTAACTTGGAAAAGCAAGAAGTAGAAAGTTGTAGCTCTTTCAAGCGCAAAGGCAGAATTTCGAGGGATTGTTAAAGGCATAACTGAAGTATTGTGGATAAGAAAATTGATGACTGAGATTGGTTTTCCACCACAATTACCAAACCAGTTGAAATGTGATAACAAAGCCGCAATCAGCATTTCAGAAAATTCCGTACAACATGATAGAATAAAACATGTTGAGGTGGATCGACACTTTATCAAAGAAAAAATTTAGAATAACATTATTGAGCTTCCATTTGTGAGATCAGAAGATCAACTGACTGATATTCTTACTAAAGCAGTTTTAAGACAAGCCCTTGCTAAAGTTCTAACCAAGCTGAGTATTGGTGATCCCACTACTCACCTTGAAGGGGAGTATTAGAATATCATAATTAGGGAATAAAATCAGGAAAATATCAAAGAGAATTAGAAAAAAAATCAATGTAATTTATTAGGATATTATTTTATAATGAGCGTACTCTTAGCGTACTCTTTGTCTATATATTGGTAAGAACCTTGTAATCACAGATAAAAAATATGAATAATAAAAATAATACTTTTTTAAATAATTCTTCGTTTTTTTCCTAAACTCTTTGTACCATAGTAACAGCCACCCTATCAAAAAATCTAGACCTCACGTTCAGGCCCAAACCAACGTTTCAGGTAATCCTCGGAACACCTATAATAACATTAGCGATAATAACTAAAATTATATTTTGATCAACTTGATAAATTATAATAAATAAATTTGGTCGCATAAATAATTATATTTTTTGTCAATATATTATTGTTAACATTTTTTATTTTGTCTATTCATCATATTAATTTTGATCTGAGGTGCTCTTTACTAATTTATCATATTATGGGATATCAAATAGTTTGAAGAAGTTAACAATTTTGTTTTTTTTTTCAATCAACAAGTAATTTGATAAAGTTTGTTAGTTTGACATTAATCTAAGGAGCTATTAAGTTTAGGGTTTAATCCAGTAAAATTACTCTAGACATTAAATTTTGTTACTGATTATGATATCATTTGTTATTTGACTAATTATTCATCTAATATTTTTGTCCTTTTAAAATTATCTAAAAGTGTATTGTCATCTTTTTAAAATCAAATTTGAATATTATAATTTAATTAAACAACAATCATCTTAAAAGGATATTTTGGTCTTTTTAAAATTAATCTTAAATAGTATATTTTCATTTTTTTAATATCTAGCCAAATTTCTAATTTTTAAAGCATTTAATGACTATTAATACTAAATAGATATTTTAGACTTTTAAATTTTAACATTACTCTTCAAAAAGAGTACTTTTATCTTTTTAAATTTAATATAAATTTTTAATTTTTAAAATAATTGAATAACTCTAATTTTAAAAGAACATTTTTGTCTTTTTAAAATTTATTACAAACTTATTTTACTCTTTTTGAAATTAAATTAAATTTTCAGTTACTTTTAAAAGATATTTTAATCTTTTTAATATTAATTTTAAAAGAATATTTTTGTCTTTTCATTTTTTAACTTTTTTTTATAATTTTATGATAATTTAATATCAATTTAAAATAAAGTAATGTAATCTAATTTGATAATGGCCCAAATTTTTTTATTGCACAAAACATGGAAAAGCCTTACTACCTTAGCCCAAATTCGTTTGTTTTTAGTATACTAGCCTAACACAAAAATAAATGAAAATAATAATGATAAAAATACATAAAATACAATTTTTTTTGTTAAGTACGATTTTGGTCTCTAAGATATGGACTGAAAATTTTTTTTGTCCCCAACATTTTTTTGCTTATAAAATCATCCCTAAAGTTTAACTTAGTTTTAAAATCATTCTTTTTTACCAAATTTTTTATTTTTATTACCAAATTACTCCTAACTAAAAAAAATATATATATAAAAAAAAGAAAACACGTTAAGGGAGAAATGGGGAAGGGAAAACGTGTTAAGGGGGAAGGGGGGTTTTAGGGAAGAAGAATGGGAGGGGGTGGAGTGTTCAGGGAAGAAGAGGGGGAAGGGAATCCGTTGCCATCCTTCAAGAGTGTCGTCATCCCTCGCGATTTGCACCGTCGCAGTGCCTTCCTTGTGATTCGTAGCGCCGTCGACCACTGCAAAGCCGTTCTCGTCGTGATTCGCAGCGCTGCCAACCACCACAGCGCCCTCCTCATCGCGATTTGCAGCCCATCACCACCGCATCGCCGTTCTCATCGCAATTTGCGGCGTCGCCACTACTGCCGTAGCCATTTCCACGCAATCTGCCACCACCACCGCAGTTCTCCTCCCCTAGTAATTCGTAGTTCACTGCCGCAGCCCCTCCTCCCCCCACCACCGCAGCCCGTCCCCTCGCGATTCGCATATCACCTGTTCTCCTTCGAGGTCCTTGCAATGCTTTTTCAATTTTTTATTCCTTTTTCTTTAATTTTTCAGATTTAGCGGAAGGTGATTTGCTTCTGTTTATTCCATTGTTGTTGTTGTTGATGATGATTATGGTTGCTTCTGTTTACTCTTTTTTTATTCCATTATTGTTGTTGATGCTTCTAGTTGCTTCTGCTTTTGTTTCTTTTGTTGAAGAGGAAGACAAGACTCTGCTTTGTTGCCTTCTGTTTCTTTTGGTTCTCAATGTGTATTGCCATGTTTATCTTCTGGTTGCCTTATTTATCTGCTTCCATTATTCATGTGTATTGCTTCTGTTTCTACTTCTTGTCTCGTTTATTTGCTTCTGGTTGCTTCTGGTTCTGCTTTTGTGATGAAGAAAGCTTCTGTGATGGAGAAAAAAAAAGAAGAATAGAAAATGAAGATTTTAGGAAAAAGAAAAGGGTATTTTGGTCCAAAGGACAATTTTAAAATCAAGTTAAACTTTAGGGACGATTTTGTAAGCAAAAAAAAGTTATGGACGATTTCGTACTTAACCCCCTTTTTTTACTATTTTGTTTGTGGAGTTTCGATGCTCCAAGAGTTGTAAGGAGCATTTAATCGAGTCCCATTTTAATAAGCATAAACAACAACAAGTGCGTTTGGTAAGATAACTTTTAAAATTTAAAAATACTATATAGACATTAATATAAGAATTAAATTTATATATTAATTAATTTTACGAGGTTATATTAGACTTTTTAATTTTGATAAACACGATCTAACTTTGAAAAGTTCCCTTTGAGGTAGTTTCAAAAGCACCGCTAACTTTTAAAAGCTGCAAGTACAAGCACATGAGTTTTTGGATTTACCAAATGCAAGAATGTAACGAAATGCACAAACACCTCTTTAAAATATTTTACCGAACCAAGTTTAGGTATTCTTCAGATTCCAAAGAATATGTTACAAATATGACACTAACTCCTCATAACTCATTCAAATGCCTAATAACTCAATTTTATGAGGTTAATTGTTACATTGTAACCATCATTCTACTATTAAAGGAGAATGTTATAACATTGACAATTGTTCATACTTTTGGTTGGTCATGAGCTTATGAAATTTTGAGACCCTGATTTGAGCTGTGTTAACACCAGACCGAGAGGACAACCTGCAAAGGCACTCTGATACTTAAGTCAGTAGTGCTTTTAAGATGATTGTAGTGAGAAGAATGTAGCTTACCTCGAGGTTCCCCTCTCCTTGTATTATACCGTCACTAAGTAACCGTTAAGCATTTACATCCTTGAGTATACGTTTCGATATCACGACTTATCAGATTTTCGAGTTATGACTCCATTCATTTTTCTGATATACGTTACCCTTGTGTTAAGTTGATAACATATCAATTTCATTTAACCGAATTCCCAATATACTATTCTTGTTCAGAATAGTGCCCCAACTTGGATTTCTTGACTTACGATATTGTCGTGAACCCGAGTTTAATGGACCAAGCCTATTTGGGTTTTAAGCGCCAAAAAATGCTTAAGAAACCTTCCGTTCATTTGAGCGGTTGTAAGTTGTAACCTCCCTTGGTTTTCAAACCGTCAGTTTTCTCTCTCCATAAATCAATGTTGCATTTAATCTTTATTAATAAAAACTCCACTTTAACTTTACTTTCATTTCTAATCCTTTCTTCAAAAGAAAATATTCTCTCTCTTTCGAAAAAACCTACAGACCCTTATGAAGAAAAACTTCAAGTTCCTCCACTCCTATAGTACTCCAGGGTCTTTCCAAAAGGGTATGCTTGCTATTCCTTTTATACATCTGCAACAGTACCCTTTATTCAGGTATGGGGACTTAATTTTCCTCTTCCACCTTTCAAATCATACTTGCTATTCAAATTCCATCCATCTAGATGAACAGTTCACTACCCTTTTTTGATAATTTTATATGATTATAGATATGGGGTTTTATAATTTTGTCTATCAAATTCTGCATGTTTAGGTTTTAGTAGGGGTACCACTATTTAACTATCCCATTATTTTGAACATTAGTAAAACTTACGAAAAATTGTAGAGATTTTTCTGGGTTTTCTCTTGGTCCCCTTAGTGTTTTATGAAACTTTTCTTTCGTAACATAGTGGTGGTGTTCCTGTAGGTATATGAGATGCCGAAGAAGAAGATAATTGCTACCTGCGAGAGAGTCAGTACGTCATCATCTAGACCTGCTCCACATCCTAACCCAACTCGACAAGTGGATCCTTATTTCTAAGTTTCGGAAGAAGTGAAATCTATTGTCTCCACCATCACCCAAGATGAGCTAGATGCGTTACGAGAAGTTGGGGTTATCTTTAATTCCAACGTTGAAAACTTATACGTCTTTTCTGCCCCGAGTCAAAAAAATAGTCTCTGCCACTTTAACAACCATGCAGGCTCGTAACTACGAGACATCGTTTACTCGTCTTGGAGTCTGTCTTCTCTTCACACCCTTTCAACAAGATATTCTTAGGTATACAAGATGTGGCCCATCACAACTTCATCCAAACACTTGGGACATTATCCGAAGTTTCGAGTTGTTGTGTTCTTTCCTTGGACTAGATGCCTCTTATAGGGTCTTCTTTTATTTTTTTTTTACCTAACCATGCCCTTTAGCTCGCAAGGTCGCGGGTTTATCTCCTTCCAAGGTAACCCAAATAGGAGAATTTTTAACCTTTTCGAAGAATCCTATCATGGTTTCAAAGAGAGATTCTCCAAGGTTGAAAGAGTAGAGGGAACAACACTTTTGTTCATGACTATGGAATATGAAAAAAGGTTTAACTTATATTAGAACTTTAACGTCTCGTCCCCTAAAATCCAACTTCAAGGTGTCAATACTTTTGAGTCTGAGAGTATCAAATGCTTCTAGAACTCTAGAATAATTAACCTTTAAGTCTCCGAACCATTCTGGCTAATGAGTGTGCTGCTCGGAATGCCATTGGTAAATATTATGAAGTGCTCCATTAGTGTGTGAGCTTTTTCGTTATATCGGCTTTTCAACTTTGTCAATACAAACAAATTATGAAACATGCAATAATTGATAATCATTTTATTAAACGGATTGTATCAAAATATTTAAAATAAGGCCTCATTAAAAGACTAAATAAATAGGAAAAGAGTGCCTTTTTGTAAAGAATAATTACTAAGAGAAATATTTCTTTAAGTGAATGGCATTCCACGTTCTCGAAACCTCGGACCCATCTAAGTTTTCCAACTTATAGGCCCCTTACCCAAATTTGCCTTAATTCTGAATGACCATTTTCAAGTAGGGGCGAGCTTCCCTTGGCTTCCCAATCTTCATCATCGCTGTGCCGTCGAGGCGGCTCCAAAATGTCGTTCAAATTTATATATTCATCTGTCCGATGACCACACAATTTATGATAATCACAGTATTGGGACTTATTTAGCGAAGTTCTAGGCTAAATTTTCCTTGCTTTTGGCAATATACCTTTATGGGAATTTGTTAATAGACTTCTGCCAACGATGCAACTAAAGGTGTATATGTGGAGAACTTTCCCACACATGGAACTGACGACTTCGGAGAATTTTGTCTCGAGCTCCCGGCCTTATTAGGCAAGGGGCTGGGTTCTTCCGTTTGGTCAAAACTACTCTCGAAATGCCCTCGTCCCTCATACATTCCAAAGTAATTTAATGGATTTATTCCATGGATTTGACATATTTAGAAGTGAGATGTCTTCTGAAATCTCTTTTGAGCAATTCAGCTAAGTTCATCATGTCTCAAAGGTGTCAATGTGCTCTTGAGGGTCCGACTTACCTTCATATTTTAGATCTACCAGCTTGTCAAAGTATTTGGGCAGCCTGACGTGAAGAACATGTAAAGCGAATGGAATTTGGCCCACGATCACGTGTTCCTGAGAATCCCTATGCCTTCTAGGACTTGGACTTCTTTGCGAAATTCACTTCTTTTTAGACTGGGCAGACTAGGAATTAGATCTTCCTTGTCTCTCATGATCCCGATGTACTCTTCACGTCAGGGAGACTCTCTCCTATTCCTTCGTGGTGAATGAGATCGTCGGCGATCATCTTCATGTTGGTGATCTCAGTATCTCTCCGGCATTCTTCTTTCTCAGCTGTTTCGTTGGCCTCTTGTCGTATGACTTTGAAATTGGAATCGCGATTGCAAACGTTCAACAAGTTTATGCTCTAATTCCTGCATCTTGTGACACATCTCCTGCATTGCATGGACATAACCTACCGGGCCCAAGACAATGAAATGGCGAACTTTGGTATTGTGGTTCTGATGGTGCTCAAAAGATTATTCAAAGATTAATCCAAATTATAGAGAGTAGGTTGGAGATACGATGTTGTCGTCATCCTTCTATTTCAAATTTCTAATGTCTCGAGGTCATCATTCCCAATGAGGGAGGGTGTTCCTACAAGGACTCCGACGCTCAAGTTAGCATGGGTCGCAAAAAGAACTAAGATAGAGATCATACATGAGTGCACGTATTTGGAATAGTGCATATATTATGATGTTATGATGTTATGAGCTTCTCTTATATGGGTTGCTCTTTTCATGAGCTACTCTCATCATAAGATGCTTGATGTCTTATTGTGGTCTCCCTTTATATATGCTCTTAGGCTTATATGTAGTCAATGTTATAACACTCTCTTTTAATAGTAGAATGATAGTTACAATATAATAATTAATCTCATAAAATTGAGTTATTAGGTATTAGAATGAGTTATGAGGATATAGTATCCTCTTTGTAACATATTTTTTGAAACTCGAGAGAATACTTAATCATCAAATCAATTTCTTAGAACTTCTTATATTCTTGAAACCGATTCTTAGTATTAGGCTTATAGAAATATTTCAGAATAGACCCCAAATCTCGGTATGTTTTTCTTTTGAAAAATATTTTTTGAGTTTCAGATATCAACCCAAGTGTTTCATCTTTTAAGGTGGAACTTTTTATTTTGCTTACTTTTCTTATAAGTCCAAACTCTGACCATAACTTCTATCAATCATAGGTTACCATCTCGATTTATGAGTTTGGGAGTTAGATTTTTTTTAATCAAAGTTTGCATGTTGTGATTCTAGAATCAAGAGTCGACGCTTTTATTTCTTGAATGTCAAACTAATTTTTTCTTGAATTTTGTATTTTTCAGTTTTATGGACTTCCCGTAGTGGGTACCCGCAACTCGTAGCTTGTAGGCTCAAGCATCCGAGTTTTTGAGATTCCGATAAAGACATATCAAAATAAATTCAAGTTGTCAAAATCAATAATTATTAAATTTAGTATGTATGAAATAGTAACTCAATCAAGAAAATGTTGAGTTTAAAATAAAGAAATTATTTCTCTTAAAACAATTTCTTGATTATTTTTTTTATTTAAGTGTAATTTATCTAAATGAATTTTTTTTCGATTTAAAGTAATTTTTTGGACAATTAAATGATGGAATTTTTCAATTTAGATTAGTTGACTCATAAGAATAGAGAACGAATTTTCCGTCTTTCAACTTTGTAAACTTTGATCTGTAGATGTCAAGTGTTTCTTGTGGTAAAGTTTTTTTTTTTATTTATTTATTTCTTGTCTCACAACTTTTTGTTACTAAACCTTCAAATCATTGATAATTTAATTGGTCTAGCAATTATAAGCTTTTGAAGCGTATAATGATATGACACATATTAAAATTTGTAAATATTTCCATATTTTCAGTGAAATATAAATATTTGCAATAATGAAAATGTTTATAAATTTTAATTTGTGATAATATTATTATACGCTTTAAAGACTTATAATTTTTAGACTAATTAAATGGTCAAAGATTTGGAGGCTTAGTAACAACTTTTTTGTCTTGCTTTCTGATTCAATTCCGCTGCTAGGGTGAGGGAACTCTGCCTATCTCAATCCTTAGAAGCCGGTTTGAGGTTCACCGATTGACCTAATTCCATCAGTAGTTCGAGCGGATACCACCCCGGATGCATAATATACCGTGCCAGTTGATCCAGATCCTGCAGCTTACCACCCAGTTGGCGTGTGGGAATAATGATAGTCGAAGGGAGGTAGCGGTCTAAGCCTCTTAGGCTTGGCATAGGAACTCTTCTCTCACCCGCAGGAAGGCTGTGATGTGACCCAGTAAAGTGCCCAGAGGTAGAATGAATTGAATTAGCTAACGAATCTTCCGCAATGAAAGTTGTGAAGTAAAAAATCGAATAATTTTTTTTTTTGTAAATTTACACAAAAAATACTACTTGATATCTAGAAATCAAAGTTTATAAACAGGAAGACATAAATTCATTTTCTATTAAAAAAAATTAAAAATCCTAATTAAGCTTCTTGAAACCACTTAGACATGTAAAGATATGATTTATTTTGCTCAAGTTTTATAAATTATTTTAGAGCATATTATTATTTTAAAAAAATAATATGAAAATTTGTGGTAGAAATAAAGGAATAATCTTTGAACAATTGTTTATCAAAAAAATTCATAAATCAACTAATCTAAATTGGAACATTCCATCATTCAATTGTCCAAACAATTGTTTTAGATTAGAAAAAAAAACTCATTTAGATAGATTGCACGTAAATAAAAAAAATTCATCAAGCAATTGAAGGAAAAGCTTTGCGACCAGACGCAGTGCGACAGCAACAGAAACAGCGGCAACACTGCAGACCACAACGACTGCGAACACATACGAAGTCCCATGCAAAGAAACTGGAAGCACCAACGGCCACAGAACACAGGGGATGCCACGTGATGGCAGAGACGACATTCAACAATGCTGATGCTGTGGCAGTGGACGAAGAGGGCTGGTTCAGCTTCGGCAGCAGCAATGAGACAGATGCGATGTGATGGCCTGAGGAAGAAAACCTCGATAGAAGTTAGGGTTTTTTTTGTGAGGGAGGGTATCTCTTCTTTGGCTCCCCTCTTTTCAGATTAGGATTTTTGGTGATTTTTTTTTTCAGATTAGGATTTTTTCTTAGGTTTTTGCTTTCTCTTTTTTTTTCTTGTTTTAAAAGAAATTGACTTAAAAATAATTAAAAAATGAATTAAAAATTTTAAATCACTTTATTTTAGAAATGATTAAACCATAGTTATAAATATAATAACAGACAAATTCTGAACTTTTGGGATCACATATTATTTGTACATCAAAATTAACTACTAAAATTAGCCACCAATGTATTTCTATATGAATACATGTGTAATTTAATTTATTTTTAATGTGTATTTGTATTTCAACATGTATTTTATACTAGTAGGTGATTTTAGTGGCTAATTTTAGTGTACACGTAGCATTACTCTTAAGTTATGAAGTTAATTGTTACATTATAACAATTATTCTACTATTAAAGAAAAATGTTATAACATTGACTATATATAGGCCAAAAGGCATTATATGAAGAGAGATCACAATAAAGCATCAAGTATCTTATGATGAGAGTAACTAATAAGATCATAACTTCATAATATATGCATTATTTTAAATACGTATACTCAGGTATATCTCTATCTAAGTTTCTCTTACGACTCATACTAACTTAAATATCAGAGTCGTTACCGGTACACCTCTACTATTGAGGTCAGGATAACGAATTCGAAACATTGAGAATTCAAAATAGAAAAATAGTGATAATTTCGTATCTCCAATTTATTTTATAATTTTGTTCAAATAACTCTTAAATTTGGAAGGAAAAAAACTCTTATGAACAATATTATATTTGAGTTTTGGGGTGTTTGTGTAAAAGAACTAATTGAAAATGCATGGACAATAGAAATGAGGACGAGTTTGCACTTTGCATGAAAATACACCGTCCAAGTGGAAGGAGTTGCAATTCAAACGTGAGAGAGTGAAAGACTTAAAAGAAATTAAAAAAAGGATTATATTGTTTTTAACCTTTTATAGTTTTGTAACGCAAAGATGCACATTTCGTGTATGCAGAGGTAACAATTCCAGTGCACGAAAGCGATGTCCATGAGAAACAAACCAAATTAGACCTAGACCAAAACCAAAGCAAGCGTATCTATAATCTAATTAATGACTTAATTAGCATATAACATATAATCTATAGTATTGGGAAGATTGTGATTAAGGGAATCATGTTGTCTCATCTCATCTCGTCTAATTTTTTTTGGTGACTCTCATCTCGTCTAATAAAACTTCACATGAAATTTTTATCAAATTTATTCGAAAAACTTATATATTAAGTCGACTTACATATAATTTTTAACAAAAAGTTCCGAGCACACATTGCACATTGTGCATAATTTTATAAGTAGAACCAAAAATAAATATAAAAAAATAATAAAAAATTAAATATCACACTTTATTATCTTAATGTTTTTTAACAATTAAGAGGATCTATTCCCCTAATTAGCCATCTAGTATTCTGGTAATCTGAGTTTACCATGCAACAAAAAGTTTGTCCAGTGGAAGACAATTTTGTCATTTTACAGTTTCTAAGTGAATAATTTATCATTTGTATTCTTATTTTGAAAGTTTATTAGTCTTGGTTTTATTTAATCGCAGTTTGAGCTGCCACCGCCACCTTCTAACACACACAATCTCTTAGCCATCTATAATCTGAGTTTACCATGCAACAAAAAGTTTGTCCAGTGGAAGACAATTTTGTCATTTTACAGTTTCTAAGTGAATAATTTATCATTTGTATTCTTATTTTGAAAGTTTATTAGTCTTGGTTTTATTTAATTTATTTAATCGCAATGGGGTAAGGTCAAAGATCCATGGTGGATTTGGAATCAGAGAGGGAATCGCTTCGTGTGAAAAGGAAGACCCTTGAAGCCGTTCTTCACCCTTCACCAAGAGCACTTGAATCAACTATCCACGATAATTCTACTGATACCATCTTCCATGAACACAGTTCTGGGGCTCATCCTACCCCACCACCATCACCACCACCTGATCTTGAAACCGATGAGGTACT